>NW_022982732.1:113761-337894 GCF_902652985.1 Pecten maximus | reverse complement strand
GTCAGAGTCACCATTTATGCAAAATCTATTCCCCTTCTGCCAAGGATGTTTCTGGCCAAATTTGGGCAAAGTCCAAAAAAAAATGTTTTACTAGTAGCGATGTGTGAAGCAAATGTTGACGGACAACAGATGAAAGGATGACGGATGGACGACGGACGGACACGGCGCCATGACATAAGCTCACTGGACCTTTGGTCCAGGTGAGCTAAAAATGATTCAAACTGATATGATATTGTTATCCGTGCTGAAACGCACAAGTTCATTTTTTTCACCAGCAGTTGTACATTAGAATTACCAGCATAAAACTATGCCGTTTATCTTTTTAAAAATTATTTCTTGTTTATATTTGTTATCATATAACACAACACAGATCAGTAACTGCAGAACTATTGTAATATTCTTGTAGTGTTGAATCTGTTTCAAGTTTAATTAGAACAGGTTTTCTTCATATAGCTATACATATACATGTATTGGTTTTTTTCCAGATTTGTTTAGATCATCATATATATACTTTTATATATTATTTTTATAGATCAGTTCTGGTAGAACAATTTTCTTGTGTGTATCTGTTTCAGGTTTCTTTAACAGAAATATTTTTGTTTATCATACAAGGAATGGCAAATGCACAGGTCAACGTTAACTTCCTCATCAACAGATATTGTCATTATTAATAGTTAACATCTAAAATTATTGCTTTGAATTTAGAAAACAATTTCTTATTCATATACCTGAGCTGACTGTATTTTTTTTTTTTAGCTGATTTAATATTTCACATTGAAACAGACTAGAACTAAAAATAAAAAAAACAACTTCAAAGACCTTCGTATAGAAATACCTTCCTTTGTCTTTACCAGAGTTGGTATTCAGAAAATGAGCCGCATGAAAAACGGTCTAACAAATTTGTTCAAATGAATGACCTTTACCTACATTCAAGGTCATAAAGGTAAATGCTCCCTTAAATTTGTCAAAGGGATGAAAAGCGTTTTAAATTGTCCATGAAAATTTCTAGTTTTATTTTATATTTGTTGGAAATATATCTAATATTGAAATAAATTCTTTATCTGAATGCCAGATGTTGTGATTTTAAATGCAGAATTTTTATGTGAAATGGCGATATAGTGGTTTCCTTGTTAACTAGCAAACTCTAGTACAAAGGGTTCTGACTATCACAATTTATGTACATTTTTATACATGATGAGGAGAAAACAGCAGAATCAATGGGTTCCTTTAGTCATATTGATGCTACTTGATTATCCTATTCATTTAATATATACAATTACATACTAGTAGTTTACCCCATGCTTGTGAGTTTGAATGACGGCTAATGTCATTCATTTGTACAAACTTGGTAACCCTTCAGCCCAGCATACTACTGGCCCAGTATAATGTTCCTATACAACATTTCATTATAGAGAAGTTGTTTAAAAATAAATGCCGGACGACTGAACAAAAGGCAACAAATGCTGACCACATACAAGGTCAAAAAATATTAACCTTCTAATATTAAGTGTGACAAAAGACACATTTATATACCGGATAGCACAAAAGACACATTTATATACCACATAGCATTTATTATCAAAATGAATAGATCAGAGAATGTATAGATATAAAATTTGTTTACAATTTATCTATACAAATATAGTTTGATACAAATTTGATATACATGTATGCAGCTAGACACATGTTAGGGTACAGACCAGCATCATGCACCATTTACATTGAAAGCAAATGACTTATAAATCATTTATGAAACAAGTGAAATGGTTAAAAGTTAAACAACTTGCATTATGAAGATAACATTGTTGAAGTGCATAACATTTTTATAATGTACAGATATCAATATAAGAAAAGGTGACCATAACCCTGAAGGAAAGTTTTATTAAAATTATCAAGTCATAGTGATACATAGAACAATATATTAAGGGCTGTCTTTCAGCAGTTACATGAAAATTTCCAATTTTGCAATGTAAATCCATAAATCCATAGATAAACATTACCAGCGAAAATTTGAAAGTTCTGGTTAGGGATAGCATAGGACCTGTTATACATTGATAACCTTATAGAATTTATTTATCAGTTGACGGACAAATTTCTTGTAGGTGAGAACAAGATGAAATCTTGTTAAAACCAGAATGTTGTTTTTATGTCCATGTACACAGATGTATACAAAAGAAAATGAAGCCTGAATGCTACTAAAGAATAAAAATAGATATATAGTCCTGCACTACAATTATACTGAAGACATATGACATGAAAGTAAATACACGCAAAACCATGAAAACCCATTGATTCTGACTTAAATGGACTAAAATTAACGTGTATAAGACGAGAAAGCTGAAGAAAGGATCCTGTTTCAAATAAAACACAAAATCATTTGTATGACTACAACCGTACTACTTGTTGTAATGTGCAGCTTTATGTACCTTTGCACTGTTTAAGCAACAGAGTGATAAACTAATTCATTAAAAATATTGGAGATATTATGTTATTTTGTTATGATTCATATAAAAAGGTTATTAAATGTTTCAGTGTTAACAGAAAGTTATAATAAAACAACTTATTGCTTGCTTAAGAAATTATCACCAGGAAATTGATATTGTTGAACTGATTAGATACCCGATATTGTATTACTATGATTGATGTATATATACAAAATGTAGAAAATTTTCCTTGTTCTTATGATAGGTTTTAATTATTACAGAAAGATGTAAATGCACACTTAATTCTAAGAGCCATAAAAACTTGTTTTATGGGGTTTTGTTATAATAGGTATCAACATGAATTATTTAATGGGGATAGATAATTTGCATGGAACACATTTACCCATGATGATACATATAGCTTGTAGTAACTTAATTGAAATGTCTATTTACTTCATGTCCACATGTTCAAATTTGAAATTCAATTCAAAAGTAGAGGGCAAGTTTACGAGCGTTTATAGCTGCGGCAGTGACGTCCCCTCTACATCATACTTACCTCACATTAGCTACAGAATGAAGCTTACATGGATAGCTTGTTGAAATATTATCAAAGTTAGTACTTTGATAGACAGGTATGATTTCTCTGCTGCTGCGATTTAAATTCAAGCAGCTTTATCATTTGTGACAGAGAGACAAAGTGTACTTTGCAATATTTCTGGCATACATGATATTTACAAAATCAATTCCTCCATATTCAACTTTTAGGACTCTTGATATCTTGTGTGCATTGAAGAACTAAATGAAGAAGGATGGATTTCCAAAGATTATAAATATAAGAATATAACAATGAAAATTATATGACTACATTTTGTATGCATTTTTACCAATCACAATAAATATAGTTTGTATTAACTTATACTGTATATATTTTTAAAAACTGCATTTCAGAATAATGAATCAGTATTTAATTCTTCTATGCGATCATCACAGTTAACGAAATTAATTTAAAATGCATTGCTTTTCAAATCCTAAATGTTAGACATGTTCTTCGAGGGTACACAAGAGCTAAGTATTTTAAAAACAAAATATATATATATGTAACACCAATTTTTTTCTTTTGATCTTGGTTAAATAAGAACCTTTATCCATTCATTTATTCAATTCATCAGTAGAAGGCAAGTTTACAAGTGTTTATAGCTGCAGCAGTGACATTTTCTCTACATCATACTGACCACACATTACTTATGAAATTAACTGCACATGGATAGCTTGCTTAATTAGTATTGTAGTTAAAAGTTAGTACTTCACTATGCAGGTATTATTTTCCTGCTGTTGCTTCTGAAATCTAAGCAGCTTATCATCTGCGACACAATTAAGACTATAATAAATACATATACATTTGCAAAAATTAATTCATCCGCGAATTTGATTACATCAAATCTTTTAGGACTCTTGATGTCTTGAGTGCATTGGAAAAGTAAATGGGGAAAATAAAAGGTCTCAAAGCTTATCAAGAGAATTATGAAATTAAAGTATGAAACATTGTGTTGTATTATGTTTGCTTGAATGTAGAATTTGAAAACCCTTTGTACAAATAATGATGATGTCACTATATGTAAGTTTAAAATATTGAAATATATACATTTTAAGATACTGGCTCTAACACAGACTTTTCTTAGACATTTTGTATGTTTGAATTTGCTATAACTGAAGCCGTTTTGCCAGTTAGATGTCGACATTTGATAACACTTGAGACATTTTGACAGTTCTATGAATACATTGATAATACTTGAGACATTTTGACAGTTGTATGTCTACATTTGATAACACTTGAGACATTTTGACATGTATATATGTCTACATTAGATAACACTTGAGACATTTTGACAGTTGTATGTCTACATTTGATAACACATGAGACATATAGACATTTATATGTCTACATATGATAACACTTGAGACATTTTGACAGTTGTATGTCAACATTTGATAACACTTAAGACAGTTTGAAATTTATATGTCTACATTTGATAACACTTGAGACATTTTGACAGTTGTTCGTCTACATTTGATAACACTTGAGACATTTTGACATTTATATGTCTACATTTGATAACGCTTGAGACATTTTGACATATATAAAAAAAATATGTCTACATTTGATAACACTTAAGACAGGTTGACATTTATATGTCTACATTTGATAACACTTGAGACATTTTGACAGTTGTATGTCAACATTTGATAACACTTAAGACAGTTTGAAATTTATATGTCTACATTTGATAACACTTGAGACATGTTGACATTTATGTCTACATTTGATAACACTTGAGACATTTTGACATTTATATGTCTACATTTGATAACGCTTGAAACATTTTGACATAAATAAAAAAAAATATGTCTACATTTGATAACACTTCAGACATTTCGACAGTTGTATGTCTACATTTGATAACACTTCAGACATTTTGAAAGTTGTATGTCTACATTTGATTACACAAGCATTTTGTATATTTCATAAAACCACATAAGTTGAACGGGCACAATCTGTACATGTGTTGGTACACAATTCTCTTCTTTTCAGTAATACTTGCAGTCCAGTTAACATTTTCAACAAAGTTAATGGTTGTATCTTCATTTTTACATGTCCTCAGTCATCAAAGGAGATTCAGTATACATGTAATACTATAATGGTTTTGACAACAGTTCACATTTTTTTTATGAAATTCATAAACAAAAATAGTGCTACAAAATGTAGGAAAAAAGGTCTGCACTCAATGATGAGAAGTATATATAATGCATCAATATATCCGCACAAGGTAAATTATAACACATTTACTGTTTAATTTACAACACTATATATTTATGCAGTTGCACAAATGCATGTAAATGGCAGTTATCTGATAATGAAATTAACAAATGGAAACAAATGCTGAATTTGATTCAAAATTTGTATATCTACTGATATAATTGTTAATCAAATAAATACAGAATCTTAAGTAAAATAATGTGAACATTCAAATCTGAAATTACTCTTTAAAATTCAAAATATTTTAGTTGAAATCTTGAGACTTAACTTATTCTGTTCAGATTTCAACCAGTATATAAAGTTTGATATAACTGTTGTAGATGTTTTGGTTACTAAAAATAAGTTTACTGGCGTTTTTGAAATTAGGTTAATATCTATATTTCAAAAATTTGATAGTTGGTTGACGTTTTAAGATGCATACTACATGCCCAACAGCAGAACCCAGAACTTTTTGGTTACCAAGAAGGAATTATTTGAAAAATGAAATACATTTAACAAGGTCAATGACTTGAACAAACTTTGTACTTGTTTTCTCAAGTATGTTAAATGTGCAATGCATTATGCTAAAGGTTTCAATTATAAACAAGTTGTGTAAAGGAAAAAGTTGATGCTAGAAAGCTGCTGCACCAGTGGTGAAATAACTTTACCGGCAAGCTGAATAATTCCACAAGCAAATGATTCCTATGTAGTGAGAAACTACATAGGAGCCACATGTATGTGGTATGGAATTGGTGGAAACCCAGATACAGCTAAACCACCAAGGTGATGTATTACATGCAATCTCAAATATTGAGACGCATGTGAATACAGTCACCACTTGTTCACGGCGGGTTTTGAGTATTCACAGCACAGTATACCATATCATGATCAGACCAATAGGCATCTAAAACACCAGCTTTTTTCTCAATGAAATTAGTAAATATTAAGTCCAATTGTGATTTCATTTTAGTTGTTGTCTGAGTGATAATTTGTGTCCAATGAAATGTTGATTCCATAAATCTGACAAACGTATCATGTCCAGTTTTCTTCAAATCTACATTAAAATCTCCCATAATAACAATCTTTTCATTTATATCTATAAGTGGCAGTAAGTGATCCTTCATTACAGAATAAAAGTGTGAAAGAGGACATCCTGGTTTCTTATACACAACTGCACATTGCACGAGTATTTGACACAGGCTGAATGAAATATATGAAAATTCTATGTCTTTTGTGGAAAACAGTTTATAGGTGATAACATCTAAATGAGATTTCACATACATTACAAGTCCATGGTGTGGTCTTGATTGTGAGTGCAGCACATCATTTCTAAATATTCTGAATCCTTCTAATTGAAATGTTTCATTTCTATCATTGATATGAAGTCGAGACTCTGCTATGCCCACTACATCAGCTGCAAAAACATTTGGATCTGATCTTATGTCCAATATGTGTTTATTCAAAGATCTTGCATTGTTGAAAAGAAACCGACCTTGCATATATGTATGATATAGTGGATTGAAACAAAGCTGTAATCCATTTTCTGACAACCTTTGCATCTCTGTATCAACCTCTTTGTCTTTTGAAAGACTGTCTTCATTGAAGTTAATGATGTGAAGATTGTGTAGTGATCTAACTCGAGAGAGAGCTACATAGTGGATATGTGGTATTTTGCGTTTCTTCGTTTGTGACAAACTGACTACAACTTGGTCCAGTGTTGCACCTTGTGCTTTGTGAACAGTTTTTGCAGCTGACGGTTGAAGTGGATACTGTATTCGTTCAAATGTTTTTCTGTTATACATAAATGTACGCTTTGTTTCAAAGATAGGCGTCCAGGATTTATCTATGTTTTTGTTCAATAGATGTTGGTATTGATTTCTTCTCATTGCTCCTATTTTTTCATTGCAAAATAATACCCAAACAATGGCAGGTCTAGTGGTGGACTGTTTGTATTCAATATATTTCACTACACATGTACTGCAATTTGTCAACCCATCAGCAACATCAATGTTTACAGAAATATCATAAATCATATCTACTGCAATAGTTAGATTGGACTTCAGTTGTCCGGTATTAGCTTGCTTGTCTGGAAGCTTATGAATAAGGGACTTCTTCACATCAATTGACAGTTTTGTTTGGGACAGAACATCTGTGTCAGCTTGGACATTTACTTTATTTGTGGTAAGGTTCTGCATGAAACTATTGTTGAAATCATCCACAAATCTATTTTCAATGAAAAGATGTGGTGCTGTGACTGGATATTGATTACAGCCTGCTTCTATTTGGCGGCTCAAAATAGTTTGTTTGTCGTCATCTGATAACTCATTGTGTCGGAGTCTGTTAAGGAGTTTTGAAAACTCAATATCATCCTTTTGTCGCATAATTTCAGTAAGCTCAAACATGGTAAAATGTTCTTTCCAAAGATTTTTGGCAAGACCTTGGCCTGGACATGAAAGATCTTTGAAAATCCAAGAATCTCCAACTGGGTAAAGCTGATATAAATCGCCAACTGCAATTATACTGACACCACCAAAGTCTTGTTTTGTACCAGTGAGTTGCTGAAGCCTTTCATGTATAAATGCTAGGAGCTTATTACCAACCATTGATATCTCATCTATGATGACTACAGACAAATTCCTATACTTTGTCCTATATGTGTTTAGCTCATCAGCATACATGTTTTGCTGTGACTGGTACATCTTTTTGTGAAAAGCTGATGCTATAGTCATTCCATTAATGTTATAAGCTGCCTTTCCAGTATAGGCACAAAGTAAAATTCTGATGTCGTCAGGATTTTCTCCTTCTTCTGAACAAAGAGTTCTATGTAAAGTCTGATAAAGGGTATCGATGACAACTGATTTGCCTGTTCCTGCACCCCCAGTTAAAAAAGCATACAGAGGTTCATCCTTATGTTGCATCCAGTGACTAACATGGTTGTGAAATTCTCTTTGTTTGCAATTTAAAGACTGCAGAAGTTTGTGATATTGATCATCAGGGATTCTAACAGGACTTGTTTGTACATCAGAATTTTTTGCTGGCAATCCAATATCTGGTCCAATATCATAATTTTTATGTGGTTGTGTGTCTGGATCAAAGTGTACAAACTGTTCAGAAGGTTGTGGGCCAATTTCTGAATCCTCTGCTTCAGTATGTTCAGTATTTGGAGCCACTTCATCAAAATCCTCACGTTCACATTCAGCCTGAAGCCTGGCTTGTTCTAGTTCCTCAACAAAATGCTCATATTTCTTTTGTACAGCTTGAATTATGTTTGCATTGCTTGTATAATGTTGCTCAAATGTTCTATATCTACTAATGATGTCAGTATTTTCATTTCGCTATGGAAGGAATAGAAGAATTCTTTCCCTATAGTACTGCTCAGAGTTGGTTTTTTTTACTGTAACCTACATATCGTATAACTCGTTTGTTCTTTCTTCTTCGAATCTTAATTCCATTCTTTAAATGTACCAAAATATCTTCATTCGAAAAGTTTTTAATTTTCATTTACATCATCTTCATTTTGGTCATCATTTTTCTCTGATTTTTGGTCTTTTGGGAATGTTACTTCCAGTTCAGATACTACATCTGCTAAACACCAATTCTCAAGTTGCTTTGGTCTTTTTGCATATCTGGTGATCATATTATCAGCTTTGATATCAGTGGAATTCTCAGGTAAACTTTCCAGATCTTCTTGACATTTCAAGAGAAATACTCTATCATCTGGTGGGGAAGTGTTTATAAACACTACATCTCTGGAAGCTTGTGTTAATGGCATTTGGAGTATTAAATAGCTTGCTTCTTGAGCACTTACTTCTACAAAGTTCAAAAACTTGTTGCCAATATGCCTGACCTGACGTTTAAGGTCCATATTTCCTTCAGCTGCTTCTTGTGAGGCTTTATCAAGCAAAGCACTGATACCTCTCTGAGACTTACTGATGTAAGATACTATGTATGTCGCACATGCGTATGGATCTAAAACAAACTGAATGTCTAGGTTTGCATGCCATGCTTTTAGTACTGCTGGGTTGTAGTAGTTTACCCTCATTTCAGCTGGGGTTCTCCTGAGAAATATTTTAGGACCCTTCAGTGATGATCTGATACATTTGATGTATTCCGTTTCATTCATTTCAACAATGCTTTGTAAAAATGCATGGAAACTAAGATCGCAGCCATCTTTGTATTCATTCATTTTTTTTTGTAGTTCTGTGTATTTTTTTTTGTATTCTGCGACATCAGTTTCCAGTGGTTCTAAAAGCATAGTTTTTGGTAAAGGAGGGAGTGGAAATCCAAATCTACACACTGGTTTGCTACCTTTTTTGCATGTTTTAGAATGTTTATGTACCTGTAGTTGAACTAGTTCTGCAAGTTCAGGATTATCTGTTTCTAAGGAGCATGTGACATACTTGTCAACATAAGCAATGATATCTTGTTCATCATCATCTGGATATTTTGGAGCATTGTTTGTCCATAGAAGCATATGTATGTGTGGTGAACCTCTACTCTGGAATTCTACTCTTCGGAATGTGTCCGTGACATCACCAATCGGGTTGTGATAACTTTTTAAGAAAGAGTTGACAAAAAGTTGAACTCTGTTATCAAAAAATCTTGCACAAGTGACAGGGTCTTTTTGAACTAAATTAGTTTTAAAACTCCAGTCAGCTGTTTTAAGATCATCATTCGACAGAGTTTTCCCATCTAACTGAGCTAAGGTTCTGAGAAGATCTGGCCATCTTGTATCTGCCGAGGACAAAGACATGAACCATGTTGGCAAGCCAAGTTGTCTTATCATTGCAAAGACATCTTTCTTTTTAGAGGACAGATATGCCGGCGAATTACGTAATGTTCTGAATATGTTATAACCTTCATTTAACCTTACAATCGAACTAGTGGTTGATGAATCTCTAGCTTGACCTGCAGTCAATTTCTTTCCTTCTGATTTACATCGGCGAAGTGCAAGATTGACTTTGTCACCAACTTGTTTTGCTTGGATTTTTTTCAATTTGAAAAATATGTTAGGAACAGAATGAGCAGCCCTTCGATCAACACTTCTTAATTCCCATTTTGCAATGTCACTGTAATGAACAGGAATTTGCCGTTCACTGTTTTCTTTCCTTTTCTGACCACAAAATATTGAGGGAAAGCAAAGATATTCTGCATCTTTATCTTCATACAAACTGAGAGGTCTTTGATTTTCACCAGGTGCAAATACATAAACTTTGTTGGTATCAGTGTCAGCTTCATCAACTAGTGTATCTGTATTTCCTTGAATACATTCATCCGGTGTAGCTTCACAAAATTTGTCATTATCAGATTCAACCTCTCTTTCATCTTTAGATTGCGTTTTGCCTGTGTATTCAGAAATTATCTCACTTTGGTCACTCTGAACATCTTCTTTCCATGAAGTATTGATACTGATTCCTGCATTCTTATACATTTCACTGTTTTCCATTAGCCATTGTAGAGCATTCATAACAGCATTTGGTCTTACATTTTCAGTGAAACATGCAGATTTATGAGATAGACGTTTTTTTAATTTTACAGCAACAGTTACATGTTCATCGATCTGTCTCGGTAATGCATTTACTGTTGGTTGAATATCAACAGGTACATTGACCACATTTCCTTTAGCTGATAGCTGGCCTCCTCTTGGCAATTCTCTAATTTGCATAAAAGGTATTCGCTGAGAAATCAGCCTTTCTTCAAGAGGATGCAACTCCAAAACATCTGGTTTTGTTGGCCATATCATTCCATTTTTTTGAGAGAGTCTTGGAATTTTTTCCTCCTTAAGTGATGCTAAACAAGTTCGGCACAACCACTCCTCATTATGTTGTGACTTGAAACCTGTACAATAAGCTTTGCTCTCAGTGCTGATGTTAGTATTAGAAAGCTTTACAACACTCCTTGGAAACCATGTTTGATGACAACAGGTACACACAAAGACTGGACCTTCAGCTGCTTTTGCATGAATGCGTTTGATGGAGATGCGACAAATAAATACCTTCTTGTTCTATCTCTGAAGTCTTATCTACTTGTTTTGCTGAGAAGAGTTGCCATGATGATACAGCAGTTTCATAAACATAAATGTTTGTACCAAGTAAATCTGCAGCAGCAAGAATCTCAACTTCAGTAGCCCATGTACCATCATGTAGCATGCGTTTCTTCGACAAATATTCGGGTACAGATCTAAATCCTGGGCGTAA
The DNA here is from genome assembly GCF_902652985.1 of Pecten maximus. NCBI lineage: Eukaryota > Metazoa > Mollusca > Bivalvia > Pectinida > Pectinidae > Pecten > Pecten maximus. The sequence goes on along the minus strand of NW_022982732.1, from coordinate 326,480 downwards.
ATGGCTTTTGAATTTATCTTCATGTTTCATTATATGGCTTACAACTGCATTTCGTAGTAATCCATGGTGAGTTTCTACATCTGACAATGCAAATGACAGGGCTCGAAAGAAACAGTTTCCATCACCCAAAATAGTTTTGGTGTTTAGAGGTTTCCTCAAGCTTTTTGAATCACATGTCAATGTTGATGTGATGTCTGCTTTAATACCCAACTTGTTCATCAGTTTACATTTCGCGCAGAATGATAGTTGTTGAAAAGGATAGATTACAGGTCCTGTTTGTTTTGTGAAAATGATGTCCATATGATTTATGACAGGTCTACTCTCATTAAATTCTGGCATTTCAACACTTCTTTCAGAATGTAATTCTTGTACACATTTTAGGTGTGAAAGTTCTGCAATCCGTTGTTCCATTTTTTTTTTCATTTCATCGCTTATACACATTTTTGCAGATGCATTTGCATTTTCAAGCTTCATGTTTTTATCACAAGTTTTAGAACCTTGTTTTCTCCTTCTTGTGTTTGAACAACTATTATCAATCCGAGATGTTTGAATAGTTGGAACAACCTGTCCATCATTTCCTTGTGTCTTCATGTTAACCTCAAATTCTTCTTTTTTTCCTTTACTTATAATACCCTTTGCTTTTCCTTTACTTCTGCATTTCCTTTTGTGTGAAATTACTTTTTGACATTTCATTGGACTTTCAGCATTCTTTTCCGTAACCACCACTAAATTTTTGCTTACTCTTCTGACATTTGATGGCAATTTCTGCCCCTGTATGCATTTTCTGCTTGTATTTGAGGCCTTCCTTTTTGTTCTGGTACTGATATTTGACCCCATTTCATTTTCTTTTTCTTCTGTTGAAATGTCCTCGCTATTCCTTTTTTTATTTGATTTTGCGGTTATCAGCATAATGTTGTAGAGTGGTTTTTTAAACATCTTCCTTTTATGCCTTGAACTTGTTTTTTGCTTTTTTCTTGCATATTCAGCTTTATTTCTTCTAATGCGATTATACTTGGCAGTAATCAGCATGATATTGTAAAGGGGTTTTCTTTTCCTGTTGTTATTCAGAATTTTGCTCAAGCTCTTTCTGACATCATTTATTGGCTTTTTAACAGTTTTCTTTGCAAGATTTTGGTTTGCATTTGGCGGTTGGATGATGTTTGTTTCTGTTCCCAGCTCAGTGTTCACTGCTGATTTTAATTCAGAGTTCAAATTAGTGCTGAAATGTGCGTTTGATTCTGAGTTCAATGCATTGTTCAGTTCAGAGTTCAATTCATAGTTCAGTTCAGAGTTCAATTCAGAGTTCAGTTCAGAGTTCAATTCAGAGTTCATGGATTTCAAGCAAGTTTTCAGAGCCTTTTTCGGGGGCGTACCCTTCATGTCAACAAGAGCCTTTTCTACAGGGGGCGTACCCATGTCGTCAAGTGCCTTTTTTACAGGGGGCGTACCCATGTCAACGTCACTCGTAAAGCATTTTTGAAATGGAACACTCAAACCATCGTCAACAAGAGCCTTTTCTACAGGGGGCGTACCCATGTCAACGTCACTCGTCAAGCCTTTGTTGGAGGGGTGGCTAGTCCCCTTCTTGGCAGCAAGACCTCTTCGCCAATACTTCCCTCTAGGCATGGTATAGAATGGAACCTGAAACAAACAAGTATAAACAATACATAGCCAATATAACGACCAGCCACTTAAAATATGTATGCTGTATTGTTCTAACAAGGATTTCCTTAAAATAGCAATTGTGGCCCAATTTTCCTATAATCTATACTTTTCGCCAAATATTATCATATATGGTTCTTAAACATTCAGTAAAGTTTGATCAAAGTAGGTTCTTGGCATTCATTAGATGGATGATAGAACAGGATTATTTCAGAGAAGTTTCTGCTCAATCCCACAGGTTGAAATTGAGAAAAAGTATAAAAGTTTTCAAAATGGCACCTTTGTTAGCCATTTTGAATTTCAGATCGGCCCGAAAAATAACAACACTTGGTGAGGATCATCTAAGGATTCTTTTAGGCAAGTTTTAGCTCAATTCCACTGGTGGAACTTGAGGGGAAGTTAAGAATATGTTTTTAAATATGGCGGCTCTGGTGGCCATCTTGAATTTCTGACCAACCTGAAAAATAACTATACTTTGTTGGGGTTATCTCTTGATCATTTCAGCCAAGTTTCAGCTAAATCACCTTGATGGAACTTGAGAAGAAGTCTTGAAATGTGTTTTCCAAGATGGGGTTTATGGCGGCCATCTTGAATTTTCGATTAACCCGAAAAACAACAACACTTAGTAGGGATTATCTCAGGATCATTTCTGGCAAGTTTCAGCTCAATCCCACAGGTGGAACTTGAGAAAAAGTTTAAAATGTCTTTTTCAAGATGGCGTCTATGGCGGCCATCTTGGATTTTGGATCAACCTGAAAAACAACAACACTTGGTAGGGATCATCTCAGGATCCTTTCAGGCAAGTTTCAGCTCAACAGCACTGGTGGAACTTGAGAAGTTCAAAAAGTGTTTTTCAAGATGGCGGCTATGGCGGCCATCTTGGATTTCGAATCGGCTCAAGAAATAACAACACTTGGTCGAGGTCATCCAAGGATCTTTTCAGGCAAGTTTCAGCTCAACAGCACTGGTGGAACTTGAGAAGAAGTTCAAAAAGTGTTTTTCAAGATGGCGGCTATGGCGGCCATCTTGGATTTCGGATAGGCCCAAAAAATAACACCACTTGGTAGGGATCATCTCAGGATCATTTCAGGCAGGTTTCGGCTCAACAGCACTGGTGGAACTTGAGAAGGAGTTTAAAATGTGTTTTTCAAGATGGCGGCAATAGCGGCCATCTTGGATTTCGGATCGGCCCAAAAAATAACAACACCTGGTAGGGATCATCTCAGGATCATTTTAGGCAAGTTTCAGCTCAACAGCACTGGTGGAACTTGAGAAGAAGTTTAAAATGTCTTTTTCAAGATGGCGGCTATGGCGGCCATCTTGGATTTCGGATCGGCCCAAAAAATAACAACACTTGGTAGGGATCATCTCAGGATCATTTTAGGCAAGTTTCAGCTCAACAGCACTGGTGGAACTTGAGAAGAAGTTTAAAATGTCTTTTTCAAGATGGCGGCTATGGCGGCCATCTTGGATTTCAAATTGGCTCAAGAAACAACAACACTTGGTCGGGGTCATCCCAGGATCATTTCAGGCAAGTTTCAGTTCAATAGCACTGGTGGAACTTGAGAAGAAGTTTAAAATGTGTTTTCAAGATGGCGGCTATGGTGGCCATCTTGGATTTCAGATGGACACGAAAAATAACAACACTTGGTCAGAACCATCTTAGGATGATTTCTGGCAAGTTTCAGCTCTATCTGGAACTTGAGAAGAAGTTTAAAATGTGAAAAGTTTACGGACGGCGGACGGCGCACGGCGGACGACGACGGACGAAGCATGATGGCTATAGGTCATCCTGACCCTTCGGGTCAGATGACCTAAAAACCAAACCAAACATATCAACGCTAGCCACAGAAGGGACAACTCCAAACCGGTGAACTAGCTAAGAAGAACAACCTAACCTATAATACCCTGACTGAGTTCATGTCCCCTCCCCCTAATTCAAATTAAATCTTCCTCATCTCCCTAATGTAACAATTCACCTCAATACACTTTCTCTCCATGTTACCACTGTCAATTTAGTGTCACTGGTCATGACACACCTCCTGGGGAAGGGAATGGATTCCAGGGGTCGACTGGAGTGTCCTCCAGGTCCCTGCCCACGTTGCCTACCCATGCGAACAATTTCACTCGAACAACATATATGCACACACGAACAAATGTACCTTCTGTATATTTACGAAAGTTCTTTCGGATTGATTTCCCCGACATATGTATATAGCACTGCGCGGTAGGGGATCACTGTCAACCAGGGGGCGGGGCGAGGTTGACTACCCCAATGTCCTGTGTTCACATCCACCATCATACAGCTCAACCCTGGCGGCCATCCAAGGTATTTTGCAAAAGTTTGTATGCAATTTCCATGTGGTTCTGCTACACATGCACCATCGATAAATCAATCGCCATGTGCTGTCTAAGGTCATGATCATGGTATATCTGGAAGTGTCTATGTCCGTGCAGGTCAACCGCGGTCAAGTGTTGGAGCTTCATATGGTCACAGGGGCCTGGGTCCTCTTCAGTGGTTCCCTCCTCCAGGTCAGGGGGGTGCCAGCAACACAGGATTTTACATGAAAAAAATAACAAATAACCTATTAGCTGTACAATGAATACGATAAATATCCTACGCTACAAGAAGTGACAATTAGGTGTTATAAAGTTCAACAATTTATTAACATGTGTAAAAATAACAAAAGTACCAAAATAATACCCGTGAGGCACAGTGAGGGTTTTACATTTATAAAGATCTAGCCTAAATCATATGCCAACCACCGTTTAATCACATATAATTTTTTTTTTTTTTTTTTTTTTTTATAAAATAAATCCCCAGAGTCTCAAGCACGTGGCATGTCCGGTCAGACTACAACATTTGCTAACTATCCGTCTTTTCTCCCGTGCATGTATCTACTTACGAGGTTTCCAACAAGCATCCCTCGCCTTACCGGTATAGAAACAGCCCGAGAGGCGGAAATATTCACTAGCCACTCCGTGAATGCTCTCAAAACGGAATAATTCCTTCAAGCAACAACCTGACTTCCGACATGACACCGGCGCCCGAGACCCAAAGTAAACAAGGTTCTATACATCGAAAATACATCAAAATAATACCGGTGAAAATAAAAATACATCTACGATAGAGGCAGATATTATCCAGCAGACAAGCTAATATCAAATTTAGGAAAGGATTGGCGACGGTTTACAAAATAATTTCACAGATTAAAAGTCAACACAACTTACCCTGCTGACACCCGTACGAAAAGTGATTAACCCCACAGCAGCACGGTATCTTACGTAACCGGATGTTACAATTTCCGGAATGTGTCCAAAAACACAAGTGATGAAATCCGGTGACCAGAGAGTTGGTAAAAAGGACAAGGCATCCCGAAGGACAACAAAACCTAACCGATCTGAAAATATCACAGCAAAACCCCCGACAGAAGAGTAAAACTATTGGTCAAAATTATCCACCGGTACATCGATGGGGCTGCCCTGCAGGTAGGGCGTACATGTAAGAATTGTACCTGCTGCCCCCATTGCATGATCGTAAGAGGCGACTAAATTTGAGATATTTCTGAACAACTTTCTTTTTTCTTGCATTTATGCTTCGCTTAAGTTTTGACACAAATGTAGCTGGTCTTAAGCGTTCCTTTCCTCTGAAAATATCTTTCTTTACAATACGAAACCAAGCCTCTGGTCCCGTGATTCGTTTGTTTCTGAATCCTGTCTTTCGCTTGGCAATGATTCCAAACTACTTTCATAGCGACTAAGTGAGCCTAGGAGTAGACCGCTCAATAATGGATAAATGGGAAAGAATCTCTTTATCAGAACATCTACTATATCTGGACAGTAGAAACTATTGGAAAGTTGGCGTTCGTTGATGCATCCATAAAGATCTGTTTTTATCCGTTCAGCCATTTTTCTCCCAAGTCCATGACTCGGCTATGGATACATTTTAATTCTTCAGCTGGACCACTCCTCCGTTGCATCGTCAGTTTCTTCGAAGCTGTAATCGGTCTCCCAATCCGGATATTTTTCATATTTCTCAAGGAGCTGTAATCTTTCGTTTTTTGGACATCGTCTGTATCGTCAGTAGATAAGAGTACCGTGAATATAATGACAAATCCTTCTCCACGCTCTCAACAGATGTTTCATTGGAGAGTACAGCGAATGCCTTCATTATAAACCTATATAATTCCTTGTCTTTCCCGGAGGCTCGGTGTGCGTGTTTACAGAAGGTCTTGGTCATGTGGGCTATGCATATGTGAAGTACAGTTAAGTCTTCATCCTGCACCCGGTGGTGAACAATTTCCGATGCAACTTTTAGATAGAATTTTATGGACATGCAATTGAAATCTATCAGCGTACTATTTATCAGAGCCCAGCTCCAGTCGACTTCCACCTTCCTTGGCTGGAATGATTTTGCTTTCTCCTTGACTGCTCTATTGCAAAATGTGAGGAAATGTATAATGGAGGGTTTTATCTGGTCTGTAGTTATCATATCAGCGATTGTGAATTTGAGGATTTGGTTTGGTTTATTTTGTTTAACGTCCTATCAACAGCTAAGGTCATTTAAGGACGGCCTCCCGTGCGTGCGACATGCATGTATGTGGTGAGTGCGTATGTGTGTTTCGGGAGGCTGCGGTATGTTCGTGTTGAAAGTCTCCCTGTGATAGGCCGGAACTTTTGCCGATTTATAGTGCTACCTCACTGAAGCATACTGCCGAAGACACCCAGCAGCACACCTCATCCGGTCACATTATACTGACAACGGGTGAACCAGTCCTCCCACTCCTTATATGCTGAGCGCTAAGCAGGAGTAGCAACTACCATTTTTAGGTCATCTGACCCGAAGGGTCAAGATGACCTATAGTCATCATGCTTCGTCCGTCGTCGTGCGCCGTCCGCCGTGCGTAAACTTTTCACATTTCAAACTTCTTCTCAAGTTCCACCAGTGGGATTGAGCTGAAACTTGCCTGAAATGATCCTGAGATGGTCCTGACCAAGTGTTGTTATTTTTCGGGTAGGTCCGAAATCCAAGATGGCCGCCATAGCCGCCATTTTGAAAACACATTTTAAACTTCTTCTCATGTTCCACCAGTGCTATTGAGCTGAAACTTGCCTGAAATGATCCTGAGATGGTCCTGACCAAGTGTTGTTATTTTTCGGGTAGGTCCGAAATCCAAGATGGCCGCCATAGCCGCCATCTTGAAAAACACATTTTAAACTTCTTCTCAAGTTCCACCAGTGCTATTGGGCTGAAATTTTCCTGAAATGATCCTGATATGATGCCGACCAAGTGTTGTTATTTTTCGGGTCGGTCCGAAATCCAAGATGGCCGCCGTGGCCGCCATCTTGAAAAACACATTTTAAACTTCTTCTCCAGTTCCACAAGTGCTATTCAACTGAAACTTGCCTGAAATGATCCTGAGATGGTCCTGACCAAGTGTTGTTATTTTTCGGGTCGGTCCAAAATCCAAGATGGCCGCCATAGCCGCCATCTTGAAAAACACATTTTAAACTTCTTCTCAAGTTCCACCAGTGCTTTTGGGCTGAAATTTGCCTGAAATGATCCTGATATGATGCCGACCAAGTGTTGTTATTTTTCGGGTCGGACCGAAATCCAAGATGGCCGCCGTGGCCGCCATCTTGAAAAACACATTTTAAACTTCTTCTCCAGTTCCACCAGTGCTATTAAACTGAAACTTGCCTGAAATGATCCTGATATGATCCCGACCAAGTGTTGTTATTTTTCGGGTCAGTCCGAAATCCAAGATGGCCGCCATAGCCGCCATCTTGAAAAACACATTTTAAACTTCTTCTCCAGTTCCACCAGTGCTATTAAGCTGAAACTTGCCTGAAATGATCCTGATATGATCCCGACCAAGTGTTGTTATTTTTTGGGTCGGTCCAAAATCCAAGATGGCCGCCATAGCCGCCATCTTGAAAAACACATTTTAAACTTCTTCTCAAGTTCCACCAGTGCTATTGGGCTGAAATTTGCCTGAAATGATCCTGATATGATGCCGACCAAGTGTTGTTATTTTTCGGGTCGGACCGAAATCCAAGATGGCCGCCGTGGCCGCCATCTTGAAAAACACATTTTAAACTTCTTCTCCAGTTCCATTGGTGCCATTGAGCTGGAAATAGGTGAGGATGTCAAGGAAGGCGAGCCAACATAGTGTTATTTTTTCGGCCTCGTAAAAACTTTGAAATGGCAGCAATGGGGGCCATTTTTTAACATGATTGCGCAATCATGGTTTTCCTGAACAACACCTACTTCAAACTTCTTCTCAAATTCCATCAGTGGGATTCAGCCCTAAGTTACCAGAAATTATCCTGAGATGGCCCTTACCAAGTGTTGTTATTTATCGGGTCGGCCAGAAATCCAAGATGGCCACCATGGCAACCATCTTGAAAAAACATTTTAAACTTCTTCTCCAGTTCCACTGGTGCCATTGAGTTGGAAATTGGTGAGGATTTTAAGGAAGGAGTGCCAACAAAGTGTTAATATTTTTCTGCCTTGTAAAATCATTGACTTGGCAGCCATGGTGGCCATTTGTAACATGATTGTGCAATCATGGTTTTCCTGAACAATGCCTATTTTAAACTTCTTCTCAAATTCCCCCAATGGAATTCAGCTGTAACTGTAACCAGAAATGATCCTGAGATGGTCCTTACCAAGTGTTGTTATTTATTGGGTCGGTCAGAAATCCAAGATGGCCACCATGGCAAACGGCGCCACTATATACTTGCTACAGAGAATACATACTACAATTATATAAGGTTTTTAATTTAGAGTCAGATGACCGTTAAGGCCCCTGGGCCTCTTGTTAAAGACTCTGGTATGTCTCGGCCAGGGAACAGAACCCAAATCCTTCCTCACGGGGGCGAACGCTCAACTAAAGGCCAAAAATGAGGCATTGTCAAGGGAGACATTAGGAAGAAAAAAGTTTGTAAGAAAGAAAAGAAAAGATAAGATCCCAAATTCAGTCGCCTCTTACGCCGTACCTGCAGGGCAGTGACTGGAGGATTTGGTTTGGTTTATTTTGTTTAACGTCCTATTAACAGCTAAGGTCAATTAAGGACGGCCTCCCGTGCGTGCGACATGCATGCGTGTGGCGAGTGCGTATGTGTGTTTTGGGAGGCTGCGGTATGTTCGTGTTAAGTCTTCTTGTGATAGGCCGGAACTTTTGCCGATTTATAGTGCTACCTCACTGAAGCATACTGCCGAAGACACCCAGCAGCACACCCCACCCGGTCACATTATACTGACAACGGGCGAACCAGTCGTCCCACTCCTAATATGCTGAGCGCTAAGCAGGAGCAGCAACTACCATTTTTAAAGACTCTGGTATGTCTCGGCTAGGGGACAGAACCCAAAGCCTTCCTCACAGCGGCGAACGCTCAACTTAAGGCCAAAAGTGAGGCATTGTCAAGGGAGACATTAGAAACAAGAAAGTTGTTCACAAATTAAGTCGCCTCTTACGATCATGCAATGGGGGCAGCTGGTACAATTCTTACGCCCTACCTGGAGGAAGATTCTCTTCTGGCTTGATAACAATATAATACAGGTAAGGCCTCTTCTGGTCCGGAAATGATTTGATCCGACATTCTGTAGAGTCGATACACAGATCTGGCCTAGCCATGTTTAGCCTCAATTTCAGCCTATGAAAACATTATAACGGTGAACAGTACAGCTGCAACATACTGAATGTAACCAGCATATCTGTATGTTGGGTCGGCATCATCATCAATATAACTATGCATTAAAGATAACGTTTCTTGGATGATGTCCTTGTGATCCATTTCCGTTGATAATTTTTCACTCACGGCCTTTCCGAGAACTGATTTTGTTGGACAAGATTTCAGGCCTCCGAAATCATAATGTTGCTCCGATATGACCTCAACATTTTGTCTTTTCCCTTGTCCAGAGTTTTCTTGGCCATGGCAGTCCTAGATTGACTAGTAAAGCGACGCCTCTCAGATTTTTAAAGGCATACTTTTCCATTTGCTGTGTTATGTACTGTAACTTCGTCGAACAGATCTTTGGTTCATATTGTATACTAATCTCAACAAGGGCCCAATGGGCCCAAATCGCTCACCTGCAATGCAGTGATCTTTTCATATATGGATCCTGCAGTTATTTGAAAGCATGCTACAGGACCAATATAATAATGTCTCTCTGCAATTTGGCTTTTCACTAAAAGTCATTTAAAGATTTAAGCATACTTGATCGACGTGACCTTGAATGCGAGTCAGGGTCATTCATTTGAACAAACTTGGTAGCCCTTTACCCCAGCATGCTACAGACCCAATATTAACTCCATGGGACTCTTGGTTATTGAGAAGTCGTTTCAAGATTTTAGCCTTTTTGACTCCTGTGACCTTGAATGAAGGTCAAGGTCATTCATTTCAACAAACTTGGTAGCCCTTTACCCAAGCATGCTACAGACCTAATATCAACTCCCTGGGACTCTTGGTTATTGAGAAGAAGTCGTTTAAAGATTTTAGCCTTTTTGACTACTGTGACCTTGAATGAAGATCAAGGTCATTCATTTGAACAAACTTGCGAGCCCTTCACCCCAGCATGCTACAGGCCAAATATTAGGTCTCTGGCACTGTTGGTAATTGAGAAAAAGTTGTTAAAATGTTTTAGCCTTTTTGAACGCTGTGACCTTGAATGAAGGTCCAGGTCATTCAATTGAACAAACTTGGTAACCCTTTACCGCAGCATGCTACAGACCCAATATCAACTCCCTGGGACTCTTGGTTATTGAGAAGAAGTCGTTTTAAAATCTTAGCCTTTTTGACTCCAGTGACCTTGAATGAAGGTCAAGGTCATTCATTTGAACAAACTTGGTAGCCCTTTACCCCAGCATGCTACAGGCCAAATATTAGGTCTCTGGGACTGTTGGTTATTGAGAAGTCGTTTAAAGATTTTAGCCTTTTTGACTCCTGTGACCTTGAATGAAGGTCAAGGTCATTCATTTGAACAAATTTGGTAGCCCTTTACCGCAGCATGCTACAAACCCAATATCAACTCCCTGGAACTCTTGGTTATTGAGACGAAGTCGTTTAAAGATTTCAGCCTTTTTGACTCCTGTGACCTTGAATGAAGATCAAGGTCATTCATTTGAACAAACTTGGGAGCCCTTCACCCCAGCATGCTACAGGCCAAATATTAGGTCTCTCGGACTCTTGGTTATTGAGAAGAAGTTGTTTAAAGATTTTAGCCTTTTTGACTCCTGTGACCTTGAATGAAGGTCAAGGTCATTCATTTGAACAAACTTGATAGCCCTTTAACCCAGCATGCTACAGACCTAATATCAACTCCCCGGACCTCTTGGTTATTGAGAAGTCATTTAAAGATTTTAGCCTTTTTGACTCCTGTGACCTTGAATGAAGGTCAAGGTCATTCATTTGAACAAACTTGGGAGCCCTTCACCCCAGCATGCTACAGGCCAAATATTAGGTCTCTGGGACTCTTGGTTATTGAGAAGTTGTTTAAAGATTTTAGCCTTTTTGACTCCTGTGACCTTGAATGAAGGTCAAGGTCATTCATTTGAACAAACTTGGTAGCCCTTTAACCCAGCATGCTACAGACCTAATATCAACTCCCTGGACCTCTTGGTTATTGAGAAGAAGTCATTTAAAGATTTTAGCCTTTTTGACTCCTGTGACCTTGAATGAAGGTCAAGGTCATTCATTTGAACAAACTTGGTAGCCCTTCACCCCAGCATGCTACAGACCCAATATCAACTCCCTGGGCCTCTTGGTTATTGAGAAGAAGTCGTTTAAAGATTTTAGCCTTTTTGACTCCTGTGACCTTGAATGAAGGTCAAGGTCATTCATTTGAACAAACTTGGGAGCCCTTCACCCTAGCATGCTGCAGGCCAAATATGAGGTCTCTGGATTTGTTGGTTATTGAGAAGAAGTCGTTTAAAGATTTTAGCCTTTTTGACTCCTGTGACCTTGAATGAAGGTCAAGGTATTCATTTGAACAAACTTGGTAGCCCTTCACCCCAGCATGCTACCGACCCAATATCAAGTCCCTGGGTCTTTTGGCTATTTAGAAGAAGTCGTTTAATTTTTTTTAGCATATTTGACCCCTGTGACCTTGAATGAAAGTCAAGGTCATTCATTTGAACAAACTTGGTAGCCCTTCACCCCAGCATGCTACAGACCTAATATCAACTCCCTGGGACTCTTGGTTATTGAGAAGAAGTCGTTTAAAGATTTTAGCCTTTTTGACTCCTGTGACCTTGAATGAAGGTCAACGTTATTCATTTGAACAAACTTGGTAGCCCTTCACCCCAGCATGCTACAGGCCCAATATTAGGTCTCTGGGCCTTTTGGTTATTGAGAAGAAGTTGCTTGAATGGAAAAGTTGACGCCGGACGGACGGCCGGACGGCCGGACGACGGACGGACGACGGACGGACGACGGACGCCACGCCACGGCATAAGCTCACTTGCCCTTCGGGCAGGTGAGCTAAAAATGGTAGTTGCTACTCCTCTTAGCGCTCAGCATACACGGAGTGGGACGACTGGTTCGCCCGTTGTCAGTATAATGTGACCGGGTGGGGTGTGCTGCTGGGCGTCTTCGGCAGTATGCTTCAGTGAGGTAGCACTATAAATCGGCAAAAGTTCCGGCCTATCACAAGAAGACTTAACACGAACATACCGCAGCCTCCCAAAACACATACGCACTCACCACACGCATGCATGTCGCACGCACGGGAGGCCGTCCTTAAATGACCTTAGCTGTTAATAGGACGTTAAACAAAATAAACCAAACCAAACCAAACCAAACCACAGTACCTTTTCGGCTATGGGTTGTATCCCCATGCTGTTGATCCTATGTCCCAGTTAAACTACTTCATCTGACAGAAATACACATTTAGTCTTTTTAAGTCTTACTCCTGCTTTATCCAAACGATCAAGTACTGCAGCTAGGTCTCTCAGATGATCCTGCTTATCCTTCCCCGATATCAAGATGTCATCTACTCTGACTACCACATGCGCTATGCCCTGTAGTAAGTTTTCCATGACCTGTTGAAAGATTCCTAGACTAGATGATACTCCATAGGGTAGGCGATTGTACTTAAATAAACCCTTGTGTGTGCTTATTGTCGTGTACACCTGAGATTCTGTGTCCAATTCAAGCTGTTGGTAGGCCTGACTAAGGTCCAGTTTAGAGAAGTGTGACCCACCTCCCAATGCTGCGTAGATATCTTCTGTTTTCGGAATAGGATAGTTGTCGAGTTTCGAGACTCGGTTGACTGTGACTTTGTAATCACCGCAAATTCTAATGCTATCATCTCCCTTAACAATGGGTACAATGAGTGTGGCCCATTCAGAAAATTCTACGAGTGATATAGTTCCTTCTGATACCAAGCGATCAAGTGCCTGCTCTATTCTGTCCCTTAGAGCATAAGGCACTTGTCTAGCCTTGAAATATAATGGCTTCTGTGAGTTGTCCACATATAACTTGGCCTTGGTTCCACGGATTGTACCTAATCCATCCTTAACCACTGACTCATGTTTTCTCAAAATGTTATCAAGCTGATTCTCTTGTGGATCTTGCTTGACTTGAAATATCTGGCTCCAATCTAACTTTACATGAGAAAGCCAATTCCTTCCAAGTAGACTGGGGTAGTCTCCCTTGACGACAACCACTGTGAGTGTTCCTGTAATGTCTCCATATTCAACTGAGACATCACTCTCACCCCTGGTTGGGATTGGTTCACCGGTGTAAGTCTTTAACTTCACCGCAGTATTTCTTAGCTTTACTGACTTACCTTTTTTGTTGATCTCCGCCAACGTGTTATCCCAAATCACGGTGACTACAGCTCCCGTGTCTATTTCCAGTTTCACTGCCTTGTCATTAACCTGTAGTGTCACTTCACAGCAGTCAGATTTGCCAACTTGATTTATGTTGTACATTGAGTAGACATAGTCCTGTTCATCGTTCCTGTTTTCCGTAGTTGACTGCAGCATGTGTACTGGTGTTGTTTGTGATTTGTGCTGTTTACCTTTAACCGTGTCTTTGTTTCGCTGTCGACTCAAACATTTTTCCTTTATGTGTCCTTTCTTTTTACAGTAATAACATTCACTGTCTTTGAAACGGCATACTTTGGGGTCGTGGTTCCCCCCACACCTATAACATGGCTTATGTTGACCTTGATGACCTTGGTCATGACCTCTAGACTGACCTTGACCTTTCCTATTGTGGCGTGTTCCTCGATTATTATCATTCGAAACTTTGTTGACATTGTTCTGTGTATCGGACCTCGATCCGTGCCCCTGTGCTCCATTCAAGTCTATAACATTTTTCGCAGCTGTTTCCATAGACAATGCTATTTCATATTCGCTAAATTCTGTCATTGTTTACACCGCAAACAAGTCTATCGCGAATCATGATTTCAAGTCTATCGCGAATCATGATTTCAAGTGTAGTACCATATTCGCAATGTTCAGATAGATTTTTCAGGGCAGCTATGTATTCAGAGATCGACTCGCCTTCCTTCCGGAAACGGTTGTTGATTTTGTATCTTTGCACTATCTCCGAAGGTCGGGGTGCATAATGATCCTTCACGATTTGTACCAAATCCTTGAATGATTTCTCACTGGGTTTAACTGGAGCTAACAGGTCACTCAACAATTTGTAGATTCGTGGACCACATACGCTAAGCAGTATTGCTCGCCGTTTGATCACGTCGTCTGCTTCCTCAGTAATGTCATTCGCGACAAAATTCTGACCAAGACGCTCCGTGTAATGCTCTCCTGTTTCACCCGACTCCTCGTAGGCTTCTATCTTGCCGAATGCCGCTGTCATGTTCCAAGTTTACCTCGTCGCCAATGTAATGTTCTGGGGTTTATGTCCCTGGCATACAAGACAACAACCATGTGTTTCAAATATGGCGGTTTATTTAAAAGGTGCGGTATCCCACAATATATCACAGAGGGTACATACTGACATCCGGAACAGTACGGTTAATCCGGGCGGGTAACACTAATTTGCTGATACACAACAATATTGATAATTCATACCTTAAGAATATTCCCGTCTTTGGTCGTTCAATGTACGGATGTGGGCAGGTATAGGATTACTACATTTCTCCTCAACCATAGTTTGAATTGATCTGTCTAATCACCATACAGGCTAATGATCTTTTTACGCAGTGATTGTTCCTTTACCTTGTCAACTACCCGGCCTTGGAATCTCCAAAATTACCGGTTGCCATTAGATGTAGGCTTGTTTTGGTTTGGTTTTATTGGTTTAACGTCCTATTAAAAGATGTAGGCAGTTCAACAGTGTTGATTGCCACATTTTGACGATCACAGTCTATAAATAGGGAAGCATTTTCCGAGAGAATGATGGTTTTACTCTTCTGTCGGGGTTTTGCTATGATATTTTCAGATCGGTTGGGTTTTGTTGTCCTTCGGGATGCCATGTCCTTTTTACCAACTCTCTGGTCACCGGGTTTCATTCATCACTGGTGTACACAAGTACTTGTTTTCATGAAGAGGTGGTGCGGTGCCAGGTGTTAGGCCTAATTTGTTTTGTGTTTGAACCTGAACTGTGTTTGCTGAATTCTTTGAGGCCTTGTTTGTTTTCTTCTGAAGCTGGTATCTATTCTTGCGATAACTTTTCTTTCTTGACCATTTTTCTTCTGATACATGTACGTCAATACCTCCTTTTCTCTTCTTGGTATTCCTTAGTTCTAACAAGTTTACTTCCTTCAGCCTTGCATTGATGCTTCGCTTAAGTTTTGACACAAATGTAGCTGGTCTTAAGCGTTCATTTCCTCTGAAAATATCTTTCTTTACAATACGAAACCCGTTTGGCAATGATTCCGAACTACTTTCATAGACAAGGGCCCAATGGGCCCAAATCGCTCACCTGCAATGCAATGATCTTTTCATATATGGATCCTGCAGTTATTTGAAAGCATGCTACAGGACCAATATAATAATGTCTCTCTGCACTTTGGCTTTTCACTAAAAGTCATTCAAAGATTTAAGCATACTTGATCGACGTGACCTTGAATGCGAGTCAGGGTCATTCATTTGAACAAACTTGGTAGCCCTTCACCCCAGCATGCTACAGGCCAAATATTAGGTCTCTGGGACTCTTGGTTATTGAGAAGAAGTTGTTTAAAGATTTCAGCCTTTTTGACTCCTGTGACCTTGAATGAAGGTCAAGGTCATTCATTTCAACAAACTTGGTAGCCCTTTACCCATGCATGCTACAGACCTAATATCAACTCCCTGGGACTCTTGGTTATTGAGAAGAAGTCGTTTAAAGATTTTAGCCTTTTTGACTCCTGTGACCTTGAATGAAGATCAAGGTCATTCATTTGAACAAACTTGCGAGCCCTTCACCCCAGCATGCTACAGGCCAAATATTAGGTCTCTGGGACTGTTGGTAATTGAGAAGAAGTTGTTAAAATTTTTAGCCTTTTTGACCGCTGTGACCTTGAATGAAGGTCAAAGTCATTCAATTGAACAAACTTGGTAACCCTTTACCGCAGCATGCTACAGACCCAATATAAACTCCCTTGGACTCTTGGTTATTGAGAAGAAGTCGTTTTAAAATGTTAGCCTTTTTGACTCCAGTGACCTTGAATGAAGGTCAAGGTCATTCATTTGAACAAACTTGGTAGCCCTTTACCCCAGCATGCTACAGGCCAAATATTAGGTCTCTGGGACTGTTGGTTATTGAGAAGAAGTCGTTTAAATATTTTAGCCTTTTTGACTCCTGTGACCTTGAATGAAGGTCAAGGTCATTCATTTGAACAAATTTGGTAGCCCTTTACCGCAGCATGCTACAAACCCAATATCAACTCCCTGGGACTCTTGGTTATTGAGAAGAAGTCGTTTAAAGATTTTAGCCTGTTTGGTCCCTGTGACATTGAATGAAGGTCAAGGTCATTCATTTGAACAAACTAGGTAGCCCTTCACCCCAGCATGCTACAGACCCAATATCAACTCCCTGGGCCTCTTGGTTATTAAGAAGAAGTCATTTAAAGATTTTAGCCTTTTTGACCGCTGTGACCTTGAATGAAGGTCAAGGTCATTCAATTGAACAAACTTGGTAACCCTTTACCGCAGCATGCTACAGACCCAATATAAACTCCCTTGGACTCTTGGTTATTGAGAAGAAGTCGTTTTAAAATGTTAGCCTTTTTGACTCCAGTGACCTTGAATGAAGGTCAAGGTCATTCATTTGAACAAACTTGGTAGCCCTTTACCCCAGCATGCTACAGGCCAAATATTAGGTCTCTGGGACTGTTGGTTATTAAGAAGAAGTCGTTTAAATATTTTAGCCTTTTTGACTCCTGTGACCTTGAATGAAGGTCAAGGTCATTCATTTGAACAAATTTGGTAGCCCTTTACCGCAGCATGCTACAAACCCAATATCAACTCCCTGGGACTCTTGGTTATTGAGAAGAAGTCGTTTAAAGATTTTAGCCTGTTTGGTCCCTGTGACATTGAATGAAGGTCAAGGTCATTCATTTGAACAAACTAGGTAGCCCTTCACCCCAGCATGCTACAGACCCAATATCAACTCCCTGGGCCTCTTGGTTATTAAGAAGAAATCATTTAAAGATTTTAGCCTTTTTGACCGCTGTGACCTTGAATGAAGGTCAAGGTCATTCAATTGAACAAACTTGGTAACCCTTTACCGCAGCATGCTACAGACCCAATATAAACTCCCTGGGACTCTTGGTTATTGAGAAGAAGTCGTTTTAAAATGTTAGCCTTTTTGACTCCAGTGACCTTGAATGAAGGTCAAGGTCATTCATTTGAACAAACTTGGTAGCCCTTTACCCCAGCATGCTACAGGCCAAATATTAGGTATCTGGGACTGTTGGTTATTGAGAAGTCGTTTAAAGATTTTAGCCTTTTTGACTCCTGTGACCTTGAATAAAGATCAAGGTCATTCATTTGAACAAACTTGGTAGCCCTTTACCCCAGCATGCTACAGACCCAATATCAACTCCCTGGGCCTCTTGGTTATTGAGAAGAAGTCGTTTAAAGATTTCAGCCTTTTTGACTCCTGTGACCTTGAATAAAGATCAAGGTCATTCATTTGAACAAACTTGGGAGCCCTTCACCCCAGCATGCTACAGGCCAAATATTAGGTCTCTGGGACTCTTGGTTATTGAGAAGAAGTTGTTTAAAGATTTTAGCCTTTTTGACTCCTGTGACCTTGAATGAAGGTCAAGGTCATTCATTTCAACAAACTTGGTAGCCCTTTACCCCAGCATGCTACAGACCCAATATCAACTCCCTGGGCCTCTTGGTTATTGCGAAGAAGTCATTTAAAGATTTTAGCCTTTTTGACTCCTGTGACCTTGAATGAAGATCAAGGTCATTCATTTAAACAAACTTGGTAGCCCTTCACCCCAGCATGCTACAGGCCAAATATCAACTCCCTGGGCCTCTTGGTTATTGAGAAGAAGTCGTTCAAAGATTTTAGCCTTTTTGACTCCTGTGACCTTGAATGAAGGTCAAGGTCATTCATTTGAACAAACTTGGGAGCCCTTCACCCTAGCATGCTGCAGGCCAAATATTAGGTCTCTGGATCTGTTGGTTATTGAGAAGAAGTCGTTTAAAAATTTAAGCCTTTTTGACTCCTGTGACCTTGAATGAAGGTCAAGGTCATTCATTTGAACAAACTTGGTAGCCCTTCACCCCAGCATGCTTCAGACCCAATATCAAGTCCCTGGGTCTTTTGGCTATTTAGAAGAAGTCGTTTAATTTTTTTTTAGCATATTTGACCCCTGTGACCTTGAATGAAAGTCAAGGTCATTCATTTGAACAAACTTGGTAGCCCTTCACCCCAGCATGCTACAGACCTAATATCAACTCCCTGGGACTCTTGGTTATTGAGAAGAAGTCGTTTAAAGATTTTAGCCTTTTTGACCCCTGTGACCTTGAATGAAGGTCAACGTTATTCATTTGAACAAACTTGGTAGCCCTTCACCCCAGCATGCTACAGGCCCAATATTAGGTCTCTGGGCCTTTTGGTTATTGAGAAGAAGTTGCTTGAATGGAAAAGTTGACGCCGGACGGACGGCCGGACGGCCGGACGGACGACGGACGCCGCGCCACGGCATAAGCTCATTTGCCCTTCGGGCAGGTGAGCTAATAAGTTTTAATTCTCCAGCAGGATCACTCCCCCGTTGCATCGTCAGTTTCTTCGAAGCTATAATCGGTCTCCCAATTCGGATATTTTTCATATCCCTCAATGATAGCATCTTTTGATTTTTGGACTTCGTCTGTCAGTAGATAAGAGTACCGTGAATATAATGACAAATCCTTCTCCACGCTCTCAACAGATGTTTCATTGCAGAGTACAGCGAATAATAAACCTATATAATTCCTTGTCTTTCCCGGAGGTCTTCATCCTACACCCGGTGGTAAACAATTTCCCATGCAACTCTTAGATAGAAATTTATGGACATGCAATTGAATGCCATCAGCGTACTATTTATCAGAGCCTAGCTCCAGTCGACTTCCACCTTCCTTGGCTGGAATAAATGCTTTCTCCTTGACTTCTCTATGGCAAAATGTGAGGAAATGTATATGGAGGGTTCTATGTGGTCTGTAGTTATCATGTCAGCGATTGTGACTGGAGGAAGATTCTCTTCTGGCTTGATTACAATAGAATACAGGTAAGGCCTCTTCTGGTCCGGAAATGATTTGATCAGACATCCTGTAGAGTCGACATACAGATCTGGCCTAGCCATGTTTACCAGAGCCTCATTTTGAGCCTGCGAAAACATAACGGTGATTTGGTTTGGTTTGGTTTATTTTGTTTAACGTCCTATTAACATCTAAGGTCATTTAAGGACGGCCTCCCATGCGTGCGACATGTATGCGTGTGGTGAGTGCGTATGTGTGTTTTGGGAGGCTGCGGTATGTTCGTGTTAAGTCTCCTTGTGATAGGCCGGAACTTTTGCCGATTTAAAGTGCTATATCACTGAAGCATACTGCCGAAGACATCCAGCAGCACACCCCACCCGGTCACATTATACTGACAACTGGCAAACCAGTCGTCCCACTCCAAATATGCTGAGCGCTAAGCAGGAGTAGCAACTACCATTTTTAAAGACTCTGGTACTGAATGTAACCAGCATATCTGTATGTTGGGTCGGCATCATCATCAATATAACTATGCATTAAAGATAACGTTTCTTGGATGATGTCGTTGTGATTCATTTCCGTTTATAATTTTTCACTCACGGCCTTTCTGAGAACTGATTTTGTTGGACAAGATTTCAGGTCTCCGAAATCATAATGTTGCTCCGATATGACCTCAACATTTGGTTTTTTCCCTCGTCCAGAACTTTCTTGGCCATGGCAGTCCTGGATTGACTAGTAAAGCGACGCCTCTCAGATTTCTCATGGCATACTTTTCCATTTGCTGTGGTATGTACTATAACTTCGTCGAACAGATCTTGTGATTCATATTGTATATTAATCTCAATGATGCGTTCCCATTGCATTGCATTGCATTGAGCTTTTCCTCTGAAAAACTGTGCTTGGTATTTGTCGCTCAATTCGGACTTTACTCGGTTGTAAACATATCTAAAGACACACCCCTCTCCGTTGATCTCTTCAAGTTTGTTGTTTATTGTTTAATGCCAACCTTTCCGTAGGCTCCGATATTTGTTTTTCATCCCTGGCAATGGAGCAACTTGTTCTCATTCCTTCCTATTGAGAACTATCTCATTTCTCACATCGCGGATTCCACATTTGATGACCCCTTTGAACTTGTTTCTATTTCTTATGTTCAGTATTTGTGTCTGTTTCTTCATCAAATATTGCCGGACTACATTTCGGAATGACACTGGAACTAATCCCCTCAACGAATATGGGACTGTGGTTGATGATAGCATCCCGATTGTCCTCTGGAGGCAATGAAGATGTATACTGACTTTTTTCTTTGCGCGCAATGGATGTCAATGTTTATGGATCTTTCCGGTCCAAATTTGGCAGTGTCACTAAGTGAGTCTTCCGGTCGAACCGTTTTGGCGTGATCCTTTTTCTATTATTTTGTAGAGAGAACAAAAGGCCCAAAGGGCCTTAACGGTCACCTGAGATTTGAAATATTTCCGTCAACTAAATTGACCCTTTTTGGCCCCACCCATCAGTCCTAATGGGGTCAGTCTATGAAGAGTATTTGATTCTAACATATAGTAGATAAGAAGATTTTTGAAATTTCAGTCAATTTGACCCTTTTTGGCCCCGCCCACCAGCCCCTGGGGGTCAACCAGGGCCAACATGTACATAACATCAAACTGTAATCCCATGCTGATAATTTGAACCAAGTTAGGATAAATTCCAATACAAATCCAACAAATAATAGTCAAAAAATGTGATTTCCCTATATAAACTATAGTAAAGTTTACCCCCTCCGCAGGGGCAAACGCGAGACCCCAGGTTCATGAAATTCACAATTTTGGTAAAGCATCCGAAGAGCCTTCCATCTATGAAGAGTGTTTGACTCCACCATATCTGAGAGTAGAGAAGAAGATTTTTGAAGTTTTAGTCAATTTGACCCTTTTTGGCCCCACCCCTCAGGCCCCTGGGGGGTGGGGACCATATAATTCACAATTTTGGTTGACCTTCAGCCATAGAAACTTTCTGCCAAATTTCATTGAATTTTGTTAAGTGGTTTTGGAGAAGTCGAAAATGTAAAAAGTTTATCATGTTTTCACATATTTGGCTGATATGATTCATCCTAGTCTGTTAAACCTAATTCCTGAAAAGGAACAAAAACTATATCTACCTTGTTAGCAAACAAATGGATTAACTTATTTAGGTTGCTAACATTAGAAAGACGGTTCACTTTATTTAGAAGATATCAGTCCAACTAATTTTTCAGGTTCTCACATTTAGAGTTGTTTTGACACATTTGCACGCTTCAAGTCGATGATCCTCTGCCTGTATTGTATACATTTTGTGAAATGCCAAGATAATTTTAGAGGCATAAGTTTAAGAAGTTGTCTATGCAAGCTTTATAAATATCAAAAACATATTTAAAAATTGGACATGTAACCTTGCGCACATGCCTAAAATGACAAAAACAATCACAAATATTTTGGTCTTTTTGAAGAGATCGGCGTCGTTCAAGTCGGAAACGAAAGCTGTTTCTGCGCGGGGCCTCCCGGAAGGGATACCAGTATACATCGATAATGTAAATTGTGGTCATGTTTGGAGGCTTCCATATAGATATTGCTGCGTAAATCACTATTGCTCAAATGCCTTGAAAGGCATGAAAAATCACACGACACCTTTCCAAATGATGATGCCAAATTGATCGATGGAGCTGCAATTGTGAACATTCTAAAACCTGGGGTAGACATGAAGAATAGGCATGAGATGTGTTTTTGAGGTACATGCAAAACAACATGACGATGTAGGTAGGATTGACATCGTGTGGGACAAGTATCTCAATGAAAGTCTGAAAAAAGTAGGAATAAAAGAGGGAAAGGAGTGAGATGGCGTGTTGAAGCTTCAGGGAAGGTACCAAGCAATTGGAAGGCATTCCTTCGAATCGATGACAATAAAACTGAACTATTTCCATACCTCGCTCACCGGTCAGTTGCAACATCCTGTGGTGTCCTCATCTGAGTATGCTAAAACAATGATCTCATCCTGCACACAAGGTGAAGTTGATACCCGCTTGATGCTTCACGCAGCAGATTGTGTTCATGCATGTTACACAGGATTGCTCTCGCAGACTGTTGACAATGATGTAGAAGCAATAGTCATCGCTTTGTTAGGTCATCTGACCCAAAGGGTCAGGATGACCTATAGTCATCGTGCTTCGTCCGTCGTCGTCCGCCGTGCGCCGTGCGCAAACTTTTTCTTTCAAAACGCTACTCCTCCTTAACGCTTGGGTGGATTACTTCCAAATTTGGTTTGAAGCATCATTGGGAGAGGGCAATCATATTTTATATAAATGAGGCTGGTCTGACCCCTGGGGCCAGAGGGGCGGGGCCCCAAAAAGGGAACTTAGGTGAATATTGCTATAAAATCCTACTCCTCCTTTACCCTTGGGTGGATTACAACTAAATTTGGTGTGAAACATCATTGGGGGAGGGCGGTCATATTTTATATTAATGAAGTTGGTGTGACCCCTGGGGCCTGAGGGGCAGGGCCCCAAAAGGGGAACTTTGATGAAATTTTATTATAAAATCCTACTCCTCCTCAACCCTTTGGTGGATTTCAACCAGATATTGTGTGAAACATCATTGGGGGAGGGTGATCATATTTTATATAAATGAGGCTAGTGTGACCCCTAGGGCCAGAGGGGTGGGGCCCCAAAAGGGGAAACTTTGACGAAATTTTGCTATAAAATCCTACTCCTCCTTAACCCTTTGGTGGATTCATTCGGAGAGGACAATCATATTTTATATAAATGAGGCCGGTGTGACCCCTAGGGCCAGAGGGGTGGGGCCCCAAAAGGGGAACTTTGGTGAATTTTTGCTATAAATCCTACTTCTCTCTAACCCTTTGGGTGGATTTATACAAAATATGGTGTGAAACATCCTTTGGGAAGGGTGGTCATATTTTATATAAATGAGGCTAGTGTGACCCCTGGGGCCTGAAGGGCAGGGCCCCAAAAGGGGAACTTTGGTGAATATTTGCTGTTAAATCCTAATCCTCCCTAACCTTTTGGTGGATTACAACCTAATTTGATGTGAAACATAAGGTGACGGCAATCATATTTTTAATGAGACAGATCTGACCCCTGGGGAAAAAAAGATGGGGCGAAAGGAGTGCTTAGGTTAAAAAATTCTTAAAAATGCAATTCCTCCTCAATGCCTTAATTGATTACAACCATATTTAGTATGAAACATCATTAGGGAAAGGCAATCCTAATTAATATAAATGAGTCTTGTCTGACCCATTGGGACAGAGGGGCATGCCCCAAAAATGGGAACTTGGCTAAAATTTTGCTTTATGATGCTGCTCTTCCTGGACAAGCTTAATGGATAAAAACCAAATTTGATTTAAAACATAACTGGCTGCGATAAATAATTTATGGTAATAATGCTGGATTGAGGGGTGTGTCCCTGCTGTAAGTGTAAGTGTTTGTCAGATGACCGTTAAGGCCCATGGGCCTCTTGTTAAAAGATGTCAGAATTGACACAATTTTAGACATCATTTGGAATTGGAAAACTCCAGATACATTCCAGTACACCAGATAGCTTCATCATTTTGCCAAGAGAAATCAGCAGCATTACTAGTTTCCATGCATTAAAAGGTTGTGACCACATTCCTACTTGGTTTTGGAAAGAAAACTACATGGGACATATGGAATGCGTTTGAAGAGGCAACATCACCATTTTCAGCATTAAGCGACACACCAGGAGAGCATGTAATAGCTGACAGCATACAGGTACTCGAACAAGTAACTCCCAATGTATCACTCAATTTGTTTATTTACAAAAAAAGCCAGAACAATTGAAGTTTTACCACCAACATCTGCAGCTCTGATAGAGCATGCCCTAGTGAGTGGAGATGGACAAGAAATAGCGATCATACATGTCACATATTTGATACTGGGTCACTTTGGGTTACAATATTTGTAAAAAATAAATATTGTTCAAAAAGAAAATAAACCAGTGAAAACATTTCCTCAATTCTTTATTTACTTTATTCCAAAACATCAGAGCTTAACATCAAACGTTTTTTTTTCTATAGCTAATAGAATAACCGAAGCGTGATTTTTTTTTTGTTCATAACAAGTGCCCTTTGTTTGCATGCTATTTATTTAAGGAAAATCATTTGGTGCAATAGTGTTTACATCTTTGTTTAACACATGTACCATTATATATGTACATTAGAATTCACATATTTTTTGGTTTCTGATTGACACATTTTTTTATTCGAAACGTGGACACTGTTATGAACGAAAACAAAATCGAAAAAAGTTTGATAATTAGAATTTGACACGAGATCTACTTACTCATTATTGCATTGCTACGATTATAAATGTATAGTTGGAATATTATTTGTATTTGAAAAACAATTGGATGCTCAAATGTTAGGAACAAAGAGAAAAACTTGTTCATAACGGGGACACCGTAAACTTGTTAATGTGTAATCTTCTTTATTTAGTGGACAAAACGGATTGGAGTCTGCTGGAATTTGCTGGAATTTACCAAGTGTGATTTTTTCTGTTAAATTATATTAAATAATTTTGCATTCAATATTAGAAGTTTGCAAATGTAGTCCAACTTGGCAAAAAAGTAAACAAGAGGCCCAGGGGCCTTAACGGTCATCTGACTCTAAATTAAAACCCTTATATTATTGTAGTATGCATTCTCTGTAGCAAGTATATAGTGGCACTGTTGGCCATGGTGGCCATCTTGGATATCTGACCGACCCAATAAATGATAACACTTGGTCTGGACCATCTAAGGATAATTTCTGGTAAGTTAGAGCTGAATCCCACGGTGTGGAATTTGAGAAGAAGTTTGAAATAGGTGTTGTTCAGGAAAACCATGATTGCGCAATCATGTTACAAAATGGCCGCCATTGCTGCCATGCCAAAGTTTTTTACGTGGCCAAAAAAATAACAACACTTTGTTTGCCCTCCTTCCTTAACATCCTCACCAATTTCGAGCTCAATGACACCAGTGGAACTGAAGAAGTTTAAATTGTGTTTTTTAAGATGGCGGATATGGCGGCCATCTTGCATTTCAGACTAATCTAAAAATAACAACACTTGGTCAGGATTATCTCAGGAACATTTTAGGCAAGTTTCAGCCCAACACTGGTGGAACTTGAGAAAAAGTTTAAAATGTGTTTTTGAAGATAGTGGTTATGGTGGCCATCTTGGATTTCGGACCGACCCGAAAAATAACCACACTTGGTCGGGATCAAATCAGGATCATTTCAGGCAATTTTTAGCTCTATAGCACTGGTGGAACTTGGGAAGAAGTTTAAAATGTGTTTTTCAGGATGGCGGCTATGGCGGCCATCTTGGATTTCGAATCGGCCCGAAAAATAACAACACTTGGTGGGAATCATCTCAGGATCATTTCTGGCAAGTATCAGCCCAACAGCACTGGTGGAACTTGAGAAGAAGTTTAAAATGTGTTTTTCAAGATGGCGGCCATCTTGGATTTCGGACCAACCCAAAAAATAACAACACTTGGTCGGGATCATATCAGGATCATTTCAGGCAAGTTTCAGCTTAATGGCACTGGTGGAACTTGAGAAGAAGTTTAAAATTTGTTTTTCAAGATGGCGGCTATGGCGGCCATCTTCGATTTCGGACCGACCCAAAAAATAACAACACTTGGTCGGGATCATCTCAGGATTATTTCTGGCAAGTATCAGCCCAACAGCACTGGTGGAACTTCGAGAAGAAGTTTAAAATGTGTTTTTCAAGATGGCGGCTATGGTGGCCATCTTGGATTTCGGACCAACCCAAAAAATAACAACACTTTGTCGGGATCATATCAGGATCATTTCTGGCAAGTATCAGCCCAACAGCACTGGTGGAACTTGAGAAGAAGTTTAAAATGTGTTTTTCAAGATGGCGGCTATGGCGGCCATCTTGGATTTCGGACCAACCCAAAAAATCAAAGTACTGGAAGTACTGTAAACGAACATTATTGTTTAATGCAAAATCAGTTATCTTCTTAGTTTTAAGTTGATAAATTTGCTGATATCGGTTTAGGAATTAATTGCAAATAATTTGAAATGTTTGCAGCTGTTCTGATTTGATTGTACACATGCATGTTTCTGTAAGGTCCTAATTGAAATTGGAAGTTTGTTGATCTATCTTGGATCGATGAAAATAAAATATGTCTTCTTTCTTTCGGGAAGGCATCATCAGTTATAATACAGCCAGGACTCTGTGACCTTATTGATGCCAACTTCTAATATGAACTAAATTTAGGCTAGTTCCATCGTTAGTTTGGCATGCATAGTTGTATTTCAACTTAATATGATGAAACACACATAAAGAATTACTGAAAACCAAAACCAGAGCTGCTAATCAAGGCCCGAATTAGGAATGTATCCTATTGAAACTGTACTCAAGCATTTATGGTACTTCAAAAAAAAAAAAAACTGACTCTTTTGTTCAGGAAAGGGGCCGCGGTGGCCGAGTGGTTAAGGTGTACCGACACTTTATCACTAGCCCTCCACCACTGGGTTGCGAGTTCGAAACCTACGTGGGGCAGTTGCCAGGTACTGACCGTAGGCCGGTGGTTTTTCTCCGGGTACTCCAGCTTTCCTCCACCTCCAAACCTGGCACGTCCTTAAATGACCCTGGCTGTTAATAGGACGTTAAACAAAAACAAACAAATTGTTCAGGAATCATTTGATGTTAATAAATCTGTATATGAGAAGATAAACTTCTGGTATAATTACAGTATTGTAAACAATGTGATAAAGAATAACAACCAGATAAAGACTATCTTCATCGAATAATTCAGCAAACAGGAAAAGAAAACTTCAAGATTCATTTTCAACTTCAAACATGATCACAAAGATTACAGTCCATTCGATGGGACGACACATTCCCTATTTATTGTCCTTTTCCAATGTTGATCATCCAATCATACTGAACCACACAATTCAGCAATGTAATTGCACAAATCACACCTTTATGTGGTGAGAACATTTTTGGGGGTGTTATAAGATTCCATAACTGTATGCAAGTTGTGAAGCATTCCATATCTATAACTATATATATATATATATATATAGTACGTGTATATATTTACACATATCAAAATTGGAATGACACAGGAGATTTGCAAGTTTAAGTTCACCATCAGTCATGGGAGGTTTATGTAAAATGTTATATTTACCGGGGTAATTAGTAATTTTGAGAATATATTTATGAAGCTCTATTCTGTACATTCTACCAGTGCTTAGAGAATGGACACAATTTTATGTTCTCCAATGTCAAAATTAATCATATGTAAAACATTAGGGGTTTATTCGCCATTCTAGGCCTGATTGCCGTCATAGTAAAATTACCAAAATGGACTTAAAATCAATACATCGTTTATTCACTTCATTCAGATCTTCAGACACCACATAATTTGTGAAGACATATATATAAATATATGAACCATTTTGTTATTGATTTATAGTTCACACAAGTAAGCACTAGATGTAAGCAGTAAGTATATGTACCGCTATCTACTGGCATGACTTTGAGTACAGTAAACTACACTCGCTTTGTGGATATTGACAGGATAACATATATTTACATACTAATTCAATTTTAGAATTGTAACTGAAATCTTGTAACAGCATGGCACAAATAGTCATCTGAACATGTGTTGTATATTGAAAAATTATTTAGGTAAATATTAACTCATTTGCTTGACTTCAATTTTCAATTTATCAATTCATTGATTACTCCGTGTTTGAAGTATGGTGTAGCGAGAATTTTAAGTCTTGATCATGACTTGATGAACGTTCTAAATTAACAAATTATCAAAATGAATTTGTTTGAAAAATAACACAAGTTCCACAGCAATATTATATAGAGAATCGATCACACTATTTCAGAAATTATAAAACTACAAATAACAATTAATGGCTGAATGTCAAATTAAGTGAATATCACAAGTCTTTTTGCATTTGTTTTTAGATAATCCGGATTTCCGTTTTCCGTCTTTGAAAAAAAATTACGTAGGCGTATTGCATAGTAAACGTAGCCATGTGTAGACTACATATGTAACAGCTGATTTCAATCAGATTGACTTAACATGAACTTAACACCATCTCAGTAGTTCGTCACAATCGAAAATTTGATCGTGAATTCGGTATTTTGCAAATTCTTTCAAAATACTTCCAGGTAAAGGGAAAAAAATGCATATGGTCTCTATACACACACCAAAGATTAATAGATCCTATATTGGGTCCATTCTCTCGTAAAAATATCGATTTGGGTCCACTATCGGCCATTTCGGTAATTCAACTCTAACGACAATCGGGCCGCGATGCGCAAATGAGAAATTAATTTAAAATTCGTAAACCTCTAATATTTTACATATGATACAATTAGGCATTGAAAAACATATATGTGGGTCAATTCTCTGAAAATAATGTCAATTTATATTATAATTAAGCCCCATTTTTCTTCGTTTCGGTATTTCCAAGTCTGCTTCACCCGTGGTCCGTTTCAGTAAATATTCTCGACTTTACCGAAATAAAAACAAGCTATATAATTGTTCATTTTAAACATGACAACTGCCGACCACACGTATCTAAAAGTGTTATTGTTGATATCATCTGAATATTGCCGTAGTTATCTGTCACTTCGATTGTAAACTCATTGCCAAAGTCATGGAAGAATCGACCAATCAAATTGGTTTAACGTTTGATTTCCGTAATCTTGCAGTTACCTCCCTTACAACAGTAAATACGTTCCAAGTATCGCCTACAACAACCAATCCCGTGCACATGGCAACAAGATATTATCATTTGCATTTGATTTATTGGTCGTTTTCGTCAAAGGAAAATGGAATAAGGAAATCGATGACAATGTTAACGCTATGACCAGTCACCCTGACCACAAATGCCACCTAGTATCTACCTTTCTCGCAAACATGTACAGTAACCTATAGTATGATACAATGTATCGTCTCTATGCCGTTATTGATATATTTCTTTCTCTAAATTATAGTTGATAATGATGTAACATTCTAGAATATATATAATACACATTTAAGTAAATCGCGGACATATTTGCAGACCGATGCTATAATGTCAGCCGTTTTGGAATGAACACGGAAGAGCAAAACTTTCTAAACATCCGGAGACGAATGCGCATGCGCAATATTTGTTTACATAAATATATTGACCTGGAGTTATTCGCAAAAATCAGGTTCATTTAGTCTTCACATTTCGCTAGCGTTATGCATTTCTCAAATCGTATGCATCTTGAAAACATCTACTGAATACATTTCAACATTTTCGGTAAAACTACTACATAAAACGAAGATGTTTTTGCAAGTAAATTATTTGAAGCGTAAGGCAATGGGGGCAGCCATATTTCATTGAAACAGACAGTAGATGGCGTATTGGTGAATGTGGTTACCAAATATGGTCATATTTCTCAGTCCAGTTCTTGATGGCAATAACCGAACATTAATGTTCGTTTAATAACAACACTTGGTCGGGATCATATCAGGATCATTTCAGGCAAGTTTCAGCTTAATGGCACTGGTGGAACTTGAGAAGAAGTTTAAAATGTGTTTTTCAAGATGGCGGCTATGGCGGCCATCTTGGATTTCGGACCGACCCAAAAAATAACAACACTTGGTCGGGATCATCTCAGGATTATTCCTGGCAAGTTTCAGCCCAACAGCACTGGTGGAACTTGAGAAGAAGTTTAAAATGTGTTTTTCAAGATGGCGGCTATGGCGGCCATCTTGGATTTCGGACCAACCCAAAAAATAACAACACTTGGTCGGGATCATATCAGGATCATTTCAGGCAAGTTTCAGCTTAATGGCACTGGTGGAACTTGATAAGTTTAAAATGTGTTTTTCAAGATGGCGGCTATGGCGCCCATCTTGGATTTCGGACCGACCCAAAAAATAACAACACTTGGTCGGGATCATCTCAGGATTATTCCTGGCAAGTTTCAGCCCAACAGCACTGGTGAAACTTGAGAAGAAGTTTAAAATGTGTTTTCAAAATGGCGGCTATGGCGGCCATCTTGGATTTCGGACCGACCCAAAAAATAACAACACTTGGTCGGGATCATCTCAGGATTATTTCTGGCTAGTTTCAGCCCAACAGCACTGTTGGAACTTGAGAAGAAGTTTAAAATGTGTTTTCAAAATGGCGGCTATGGCGGCCATCTTGGATTTCGGACCGACCCAAAAAATAACAACACTTGGTCAGGATTATATCAGGATCATTTCAGGCAAGTTTCAACTCAATGGCACCAGTGGAACTTGAGAAGAAATTTAAAATGTTTTTCAAGATGGCGGCTATGGCGGCCATCTTGGATTTTGGACCGACCCGAAAAATAACAACACTTGGTCGGGATCATCTCAGGATCATTTCAGGCAAGTTTCAGCTCAATGGCACTGGTGGAACTTGAGAAGAAGTTTAAAATGTGTTTTTCAAGATGGCGGCTATGGCGGCCATCTTGGATTTCGGACCGACCCGAAAAATAACAACACTTGGTCGGGATCATCTCAGGATCATTTCTGGCAAGTTTCAGCCCAACAGCAGTGGTGGAACTTGAGAAGAAGTTTAAAATGTGTTTTCAAAATGGCGGCTATGGCGGCCATCTTGGATTTCGGACTGACCCGAAAAATAACAACACTTGGTCAGGACCATCACAGGATCATTTTAGGCAAGTTTCAGCTTAATCCCACTGGTGGAACTTCAGACCTGCCAACCTTTCAAATTCAAAAATAGTAATTTGGCCCATTTTTGAGCAAAAAAAGAGTAATTCTTAACAATTCTTGCCAAATCTATTGCATCAAAAAGAGTAATTTGCTACTATTTCGAGAGAAAAAAGAGTAACGACCACCACAAAATAGTAAAGATTACTATAAAATAGTAGTAGTTGGCAGGTCTGGAACTTGAGAAGATTGAAATGTGAAAAGTTTACGCACGGCGGACGGCGCACGGTGCACGACGACGGACGAAGCATGATGACTATAGGTCATCCTGACCCTTCGGGTCAGATGACCTAAAAGCAGAAGTCATTTTTTTTCATTCTGTAGGTGAACACCTTAGTACATTTTTCAAATATATTAGAAAACAGATTTTTAAAACACTTTTTTGATGTTGATTTTTTTTCTCAAAACGAAACATATATACACGACATGAAACTTTAACATGGTGAAATATTTTTGAACATTAATTTCAAACAAATGAACGAAAAACAATTCAGTCTTTGTCGCGGATATAGGTCCTCTGTAGACGATTGGACTCCACCAGTCAGATCAGAAATCTGTAAGTAAAACCATTTCAACAGCGAGTTTAATATTAATTAACATAATTTAATGTATCAATTTGAAAAAGAAATTACCTCATATTTTGGTACATAGGTTATGTAATAGTGTGGTTACTTTTTTCGTTTTAATTCAAAATCCATCAACTATACGAATTGTATCTTTTGTAGCTAAACATTAAATGCATACATAACACTAATTGGTATGACTATTTATCATTTCTATTTGTACACATTTGGCTCCATGTTAAGTGTAAGTCTAACTTAAATGTTTTCTCTCACCCTTAAACCGGTAAAATATCCGGCATCCCGTCATGTGAATATCTGGAGGTGACAGGATGTCACATACATCCTCTGGCATCAGTGTATGTTTTGTCTCCTGTAGCACCCATCCTGATGACCTCGCTCTCTGGAAAAAGTTTACCTATGGCCAACGATCGACCTGTAATAACAAAATACACCGATTTATTTTAGACGAACATATACTCCAAGCAAAATAAGTGATCATTAATTAAGATATAGCTGTTATGATATTAATAACAAACTGTATGATTTCAAATCCTTGTATCAAAACACTGGTTTGACTGTTAGTCTGCAATAATGTTGGTAAAACGAAATACGTCCAGTCTGGGGCTAAAATAAACGAAACAATATGTCAACAAACAATTCAGTCAGGTGTTCCGATAAATTCCTCATAAAAAGATAATAACAAAAGCAAGAGAACATGTTCAACAATTAAAACTTACAACTGCAGGATACATTTTTGTACCATGTTGTACTTTAATATATATGTGCCTTCTGTGTAGCTGTGGATTAAAAAATCATGTCACTTAAAACCTGGTGTATGAAAATAGAATAAAATAACATTTTTTTTATTAATACTGTATTGACATTACTTAGAACAACACACAGAAAAACTCCCCTTGTTCTTCTTGTTGCCATGCCCTGATGGGCAGATATCACTAGCTGATGGACGGTTACCTCTGGCTGATGGATGGTTACCTCTGGACCTTAGCTGTTAATAGGACGTTAAACAAAATAAACCAAACCAAACCAAACTTGCTGATGGACGGTTACCTCTGACTGAAGGACGGCTTCCTCTGGCTGAAGGACAGGTTCCACGTCATCCTGAAATTGATATCAATTACGAACACTGATAGCAACACTACATTTGGTCATCAAGCAAGATTTGGTTTATTCTGTTTAGCGCACTAAGCAGACTATATACCTCAAACTCCCGTGCGTGCGACATGCATACGTGTGGCGAGTGCGAATGTGTGTTTTGGAAGGCTGCGGTATGTTCGTGTGAAGTCTCCTCGTGGTAGGCTGGAACTTTTGCCGATTTAAAGTGCTACCTCACTGAAGCATATTGCCGAAGACACCCAGCAGGACACCCCACCCGGTCACATACTGACAACGGGCGAACCAGTCGTCCCACTCCAAATATGCTGAGCGCTAAGCAGGAGTAGCAACTACCATTTTTAAAGACTCGGGTATGTCTCGGCCAGGGGACAGAACCCAAAGCCTTTCTCAGAGGGGCGAACGCTTAACTAAAGGCCAAAAGTGAGGCATTGTCAATGGAGACATTAGGAAGAAGAAAGTTCAGAAAAAAGAGAAAAGATAAGATCCCAAATTTAGTCGCCTCTTACGATCATGCAATGGGGGCAGCAGGTACTATTCTTACGCCCTACCTGCAGGGCAGATGCCAAAAGTGAGGCATTGTCGAGGGATGGTTTGGTTTGGTTTATTTTGTTTAACGTCCTATTAACAGCTAAGGTCATTTAAGGACGGCCTCCCGTGCGTGCGACATGCATGCGTGTGGTGAGTGCGTATGTGTACTTTGGGAGGCTGCGGTATGTTCGTGTTAAGTCTCCTTGTGATAGGCCGGAACTTTGCCGATTTATAGTGCTATCTCACTGGAGCATACTGCCGAAGACACCCAGCAGCACACCCCACCCGGTCACATTATACTGACAACGGGCGAACCAGTCGTCCCACTCCAAATATGCTGAGCGCTAAGCAGGAGTAGCAACTACCATTTTTAAAGACTCTGGTATGTTTCGGCTAGGGGACAGAACCCAAAACCTTCCTCACAGCGGCGAACGCTCAACTAAAGGCCAAAAGTGAGGCATTGTCAAGGGAGACATTAGGAAGGAGAACGTTTGTAAGAAAGAAGAGAAAAGATAAGATGCCAAATTTAGTCGCCTCTTACGATCATGCAATCGGGGCAGCAGGTACAATTCTTACGCCCTACCTGCAGGGCAGACTTAATGTTGATTATAAAATTATTGCTAGGGTGATGGTCAAAACAAGTATTACCTTTGATTTTCTCCCCTTATCAAAGTTGTTGTGTATTGGGTAGGGGCATTGCTGATATTATATCCAATGTTAGAGATGTATTTGATAAAGTTAAGAGATAATTTAGATGGATACATACTTAAAAGTGACCAAGAAAAGGCCTTTGATAGAGTTGATCACACATATTTGATAAACGTACTGGGAAAATATGGATTTGGTGAAAGTTTCATCCATTGGATTACATTTTTTTATTCCGACATTTATAGCAGTGTTAAATGCAATGGGTTTTTAACAAATGTCTTTCCTATAAAAAATACTCTGTGAGGCAGGGCTGTCCGATCTCCGAAAATGATTTTAAACATTCCAAGACTATTTAGATTGGCAATACTGACAGCTTTCAAGAGTGTGAGATTCTTTTTAAAAACAGAACATAAACCCAGTAAATATTTCTTCCTGGGGGTTTACTTGTTTCACTGGGACACTATTGTATATATGTCTACATATTCTGTATTCATATTAAAGATCAAGCCTTCTCTCTTTTCTTATTTTTGAATTTGTCCACCATTTTTTCCAAATCATATTTGGAAAATTCCTCTTTTCCCTCGGAACATATCCTCATCAGTGCATCAAGTGACCCCTGGCCAAGACGATTCCTGGAATTTGTACAAAGAGAGTCCATCAGACTGAAACCAGGTTCCACAGATGCAGTTGAGCATGGTATCAATACGGCTAGCCCCAACAGCTGCATCATCCGAGGATATAGCTCTGACAGAATCTTATCCTTCTTCGTGACTCTGTAGAGGGATGTCGTAGATATCTCATCATCTCTCCTCTGCATGTTTGTCTGATAATGAAAGGTCAGAATGATTTAACTTCAATTTTGTTACCTTGAATTTCTTAAATCAACAAAACCTGGTCTTATGAAATTAAATACTTCTTAAAAGTCTAAAACAAAATAAAAGAAACTTCTTCAACTAAGTCATTTAATGCATGATGAAAAATGTTCTTTTATCTTGAGTTTATTGAATGAAGTATACATAAAATCAAGACCAAAATCAAGCATGATGGTAAGAGGATTTAACACTTTTTTTCTTACCTGTGTTTCTGTTACCAGTTTGATTAGAATTGTTCCAACAAGGTTAACTGGGGTCACATGCATCATGACTGTATCAACTGAAATTCAACTAATCTTATCAAACAGTGAAACATATTTATAACAAACCCAATTACAACAAATTCAAGGTTATTGTTCCATGTAGTCTTTTTTTTTTAAACTTCCAAACAAGTGCCCTGTCATATGCATGTATGTGTATAATGAACCATGCTTAACAAACTAATTTTCATCATCCTTACAGATTTTTTTTATAAACATGTTTTGAACTATTAATTTTAAATAGTTAGTAATAACAGGTTTAGTTGTGGTATGAAATAAACTCTTTGTAACGTGGTCTGGTCTATCGGTCTGATAAATCTGATCTTGGTTATTAAACCAACTCCTGGTCACTGAAATTTCTCAGCCTCTTGTCATACCACTTCAATTGATTTCACCACTTGGAGAATGTCAACTAACGCCAATAGATTGTCAACAAACGTCAGATAAACAATTCAATAACAATTTACTTTAACTTATATTATAAAGACAGAAACCTCGACGGTAAACAAAACACACCTAATATACTGCTGACCGTACAACGTTACATCTTGTTAGTGAGAATGTCAGTACCAACTTATTAGGAAATAACAATAACAACAAGAAGGGTGAAAGTCTTGAAATATAAAATAATGACTCAAATGTTGTGCAAAATCTTAAAGCATAATTGTTAAGATATTGCCTCACCTAGATCAGATGATGAGAGTTTTTCCAGTGTTTGTATTAAATGTGCCGTGTGGATACTTAGATATTATTTCTTGACTTTCGCTCATAATTTTCAAATCAAAATGCATTAATAATTTTTAAATTAGTTATACCTCTCCACAAACATGTGGGATTTGAAAGCTTCAAATTCTCCCATTAACGCCCGAGGGGAGTCAAAATCTGCAGGTACAACTTTTGTGTGGCCTTGAAATGTGTCTGACTTTGAAGTTCCATACATGTTGGCCAGTGTCTCAATGCCAGTCTTACAAAAAGGACATTAGTTAATTATACATGCATGCATCAAATCAGTTTTTAAAGAAAATAAGTTAATTATGAAAATGTATATTCTTATATTCAAAACAAATGTTCCGTCCGTCGTGGGCAAGACTTTTTATTTCAAAACGCTTAATTAATTGTACCTGCTGCCCCCATTGCATGATCGTAAGAGGCGACTAAATTTGGGATCTTATCTTTTCTCTTCTCTCTGAACAATCTTCTTCCTAATGTCTCCCTTGACAATGCCTCACTTTTGGCCTTTAGTTGAGCGTTCGCCCCTGTGAGGAAGGCTTTGGGTTCTGTCCCCTAGCCGAGACATACCAGAGTCTTTAAAATTGGTAGTTGCTACTCCTGCTTAGCGCTCAGCATATTTGGAGTGGGACG
The DNA here is from genome assembly GCF_902652985.1 of Pecten maximus. Lineage (NCBI taxonomy): Eukaryota > Metazoa > Mollusca > Bivalvia > Pectinida > Pectinidae > Pecten > Pecten maximus. Next base: position 290,029 of record NW_022982732.1, on the reverse strand, counting down.
ACTGGTTCGCCCGTTGTCAGTATAATGTGACCGGGTTGGGTGTGCTGCTGGGTGTCTTCGGCAGTATGCTTCAGTGAGGTGGCATTATAAATCGGCAAAAGTTCCGGCCTATCACAAGGAGACTTAACACGAACATACCGCAGCCTCCCAAAACACACATACGCACTCACCACACGCATGCATGTCGAGCACACGGGAGGCCGTCCTTAAATGACCTTAGCTGTTAATAGGACGAAAAATAAACCAAACCAACCAACTTCTCCTCCTTAACCCTTGGGTGGATTACTTCGAAATTTAGTTTAAAGCATCATTGGGGGAGGGCGGTCATTTTTATATAAATGAGGCAGGTCTGACCCCTGAGGCCCCAAAATGGGAACTTTGGTGAATTTTTGCTATAAAAATCTTACTCCTTCTTAACCCTTGGGTGGATTACAACCAATTTAGTGTGAAACATCCTTTGGGGAGGGCAGTCACATTTTACACAAGTGCAATCAATGATTGCGAAAGCTCACCGGCGCAATCACACTATGCATTCATTTTTTCTGTATGTATAAGCATGTCATTTTGAAATTGTATGTCACATAATATCGCTCCTAGGCCTTTAATGAATGTATAAATGTATAAACCAAATTAGAAGGGTGAATACGTTTGGACTCGCCCCCAAAACTTTAAAGTGAGTTTTGGCACTGAGTTTTGGTGCCAAAAAAGTTTCAAGTCAACAAAATGGTAAAATGCGAAAAAAATCTAATGAATGTATAAACCAAATTAGAAGGACATGAGGTGTACACTTTTGGACTTATAAGTGTGTCGTTAAATAGTTTTATTTCTAAATTTCAAAAATATAATTTAGTTAAATATGTTAGCCCAGTTGTGAGACAGACTGCGTCAGCTTCTAAGCTAAAGTATATACATGTACCTACTTAATCATGTATAAAGGCTGGTCATGTCATACAATTTACCAGACATGTTATGTAAGAGATTAGTGGCCTACGGGTTCTATGTATAGGTATTAGGTAACTGTCTGATGTAGGAAATTGTCAATCGGTGTATTTAATTCCTGTACATATAGCTGAAAGGGAGTCTTTGGTTTGGCACTCAAGCCGGCCGCTGGCCGAAAGGCTGACCACTACTTTAGGATGTTATGTTTTGTACATAGTGTATATACATGTATTGGATTAATAAACTACATATACAGAAGATGAACCAACTTATATTATACAACCTTTCCAAAAACTTACTCCAAAAACTTTAAAGTGGGTTTTGGTGCCAAAAAAGTTAAATCCACAAAATGGTAAATTGTGAAAAAATCTCATTTTTTTTCTGCATGATTTTGCCATAACATCATTCCTAGACCTCTAATGAATGTATAAACTAAATAAGAAGGACATGAGGTGTATACTTTTGGACTTACAAGCTTTCAAAAAACTTACTCCAAAAACTTTAAAGTTTTTGGGGTGGGACGCCGACGCCGGGGTGACGGCATTAGCTCTCGGTTACTCGTAACCGGTGAGCTAATAAATGAGGGTAGTGTGGTCCCGAGAAACCGAGGGCAATCATATCTTAAGCAGGAGTAGCAACTACCATTTTTAAAGACTTTGGTATGTCTTGGCTAGGGGACAGAACCCAAAGCCTTCCTCACAGCGGCGAACGCTCAACTAAAGGCCAAAAGTGAGGCATTGTCAAGGGAGACATTAGGAAGAAGAAAGTCGTTAAGAAAGAGAAAAGACAAGGTCCCAAATTTAATCGCATCTTACGATGGGGGCAGCAGGTAAAATTCTTACGCCCTACCTGCAGGACGTTCAGATGCGTGTGCTTTGCCGATACATAATAATTCAGTCTTTAATTTGCTAACTTTTGCACCTGATGACCGACTCTACATATCTAAAACGTTAAACACTTCCGTTATAGACTACTTATTAGAAAGTGTCAAGAGTGGTGTCATCTGCATGTTGGAAGGTTTTATACAGTCTTTCCGTCATAGGGATCGGTATTCTGCAGATGTCATTATTTTTGATAATTGTCTATCCAAGGGGCGAGTGTTCGTTCACCCCTGTGAGGAAGGCTTTGGGTTCTGTCCCCTGACCGGGACATACCAGAGTCTTTAAAAATGGTAGTTGCTACTCTTCCTTAGCGCTCAGCATATTAGAAGTGGGACGACTGGTTCACCCGTTGTTAGTATGATGTGACCTGGTTGGGTGTCCTGCTGGATGTCTTCGGCAGTATGCTTCAGCGAGGTAGCACTATAAATCGGCAAAAGTTCCGGCCTATCACAAGGAGACTTAACACGAACATACCGCAGCCTCCCAAAACACACATACGCACTCATAGCACGGATGCATGTCGCACGCATGGGAGGCCGTCCTTAAATGACCTTAGCTGTTAATAGGACGTTAAACAAAATAAACCAAACCAAACCTATCACAAGGAGACTTAACACGAACATACCGCAGTCTCCCAAAACACACATACGCACTCACCACACGCATGCATGTCGCACGCACGGGAGGCCGTCCTTAAATGACCTTAGCTGTTAATAGGACGTTAAACAAAATAACCAAACCAAACCAATACCTGAATATTAAGACCTAGACATGCATTTGTGATCGTTGGTGATGTAAATATTCAGATATGGATTTAATAATTTTGATTTCATTTTGATCAGACTTGTTTTGATACAGGTTTTTTTCTTCATATTATGCAAACATACAATACTTGATGGTAGAAGTTACACTAGTACTATTGTACATAATTCAAACTGTAAATTTAGAGTGTGCAGCCTAGCTGTTGGGGGGGGGGGGGGGGGGGGCTCCCTTGGTTGGGCATTGACGGGGGGGGGGGGGGGGGGGGGGGGGTCAAAGGCTCCCTTGGTTGGGCATAGACAATCTGAACATGTATTAGTATATATTTAGACTTGTGAGGTTTGATTTGGTTTGATTTATTTTGTTTACTTGTAAGGACATGCATATCACAACACAAAACTCTGTAGTAGGGTTTTCTTATGTATTTCTGGTAAATATAGAGCCTACAAATAAATATGACAAGTATAAGTCCAATGGACATAATTGATATGAAAGTAGGTTCTTTATATAATACGCATATTTGATAATATATAATAGAAACGCATTATATATATTTATACAGTAACACACACACACACAAAATCACACACACACATATATATGCGTGTCCCTCTGACAGGACTAGTACTGTACACTACTATGCACTTTATTAATTTCATACATTTTTTTCAGATCTTAAATCTAGTAGCAAGACGGGCTGGATTTGATATCAATATTGTTCCAGTGCCTGTTGAGGTTGCTCTTAAATGAGTTAACTGATGGTGAGTTGATGAATGATCACTGCTGACGATAGACTTGTTTCAATCACCAATAACTCTAACTGGGAAAGAGTGTTTCCTGATATTAATTCTTGTATGTGGTTTTTACTGTGCCCCCTTGTTATGTTTGATCCAGCTACGTGAAACATTTCTTCAGTATTTATATATATGTCAAGCCCATTAAGGATTATATATCATGGATCATATTGTATCTTTTTCTCCTATACTGAATTGATTGTATGCCTAGATGTGGGGAGTCTTTCAGGAAGGGTACATCTATGTCCGATATGTTCTGAACTAATTTGGTAGCTCTTCATTGGACATTCTCAAGAGTGACAATATCTTTGACTGTCAGTTGTTTGTTCTTAACGCTGGAACTTCTTTAGTCACCAGACAACATTAATTTATTTACTTGTAAACATAATAAAACTAAAAAGGTATGGATATTTCATCAAAGCAGTAAATCATATATGAATGGTCCATTTTTAGCCCACCATCATCAGATGGTGGGCTATTCAAATCGCCCTGCGTCCGTGGTCCGTGGTCCGTCCGTCCGTCCCTCCGTCCGTAAACAATTCTTGTTATCGCTATTTCTCAGAAAGTACTGAAGGGATCTTTCTCAAATTTCATATTTAGGTTCCCCTTGGTGCCTAGTTATGCATATTGCATTTTGAGACCAATCTGAAAACAACATGGCCGACAGGCAGCCATCTTGGATTTTGACAATTGAAGTTTGTTATCGCTATTTCTCAGAAACTAATGAGGGGATCTTTCTGAAATTTCATATGTAGGTTCCCCTTGGTGCCTAGTTATGCATATTGCATTTTGATACCAATCTGAAAACAACATGGCCGACAGGCAGCCATCTTGGATTTTGACAATTGAAGTTTGTTATCGCTATTTCTCAGAAACTAATAAGGGGATCTTTCTGAAATTTCATATATAGGTCCCCCTCAGTGCCTAGTTATGCATATTGTATTTTGAGACTAATCGGAAAACAACATGGCCGACACCCAGCCATCTTGGATTTTGACAATTGAAGTTTGTTATCGCTATTTCTGAGAAAGCACTGAAGGGATCTTTCTCAAATTTCAAAAAAAGGTTCCTCTTGGTGCCTAGTTATGCATATTGCATTTTGAGACCAATTGGAAAACAACATGGCCGACAGGCAGCCATCTTGGATTTTGACAATTGAAGTTTGTTATCGCTATTTCTCAGAAACTAATGAAGGGATCTTTCTGAAATTTCATATGTAGGTTCCTCTCAGTGACTAGTTATGCACATTGAATTTTGAGACTAATCGGAAAACAACATGGCCGACAGGCAGCCATCTTGGATTTTGACAATTAAAAAGTTTGTTATCGCTATTTCTCAGAAACTTATGAAGGGATCTTTCTGAAATTTCATATAAAGGTTCCTCTTGGTGCCTAGTTATGCATATTGCATTTTGAGACCAATTGGAAAACAACATGGCCGACAGGCAGCCATCTTGGATTTTGACAATTGAAGTTTGTTATAGCTATTTCTCAGAAACTTATGAAGGGATCTTTCTGAAATTTCATATGTAGGTTTCCCTCGGTACCTAGTTATGCATATTGCATTTTGAGACTAATCTGAAAACAATATGGCCGACAGGCAGCCATCTTGGATTTTGACAATTGAAGTTTGTTATAGCTATTTCTCAGAAACTTATGAAGGGATCTTTCTGAAATTTCAATTGTAGCTTTGCCTCAGCGCCTAGTTATGCATATTGCATTTTGAGACTATTCGGAAAACAACATGGCCGACAGGCAGCCATCTTGGATTTTGACAATTGAAGATTGTTATCGCTATTTATCAGAAATTGCTGAAAGGATCTTTCTGAATTTCATTTGTAGGTTGCCCTCTGTGTCTAGTTATGCATATTGGATTTTGAGACCAGTCAGAAAACAACCTGGCTGACAGGCAGCCATCTTGTATTTTGAAAATTGAAGTTTGTTATCGCTATTGTACAGAAGGTACTGAAGGGATTTTTCTCAAATTTCATATGTAGGTTCCCCTTGGTCCCTGGTATTGCATTTTGGGACCAATCGGAAAACAACATGGCCGACAGACAGCCATTATTGCTAAATCTTAAATTTTATATATAGGTTGCCCTTGTTTGAAAAGTACTAGAGGGCTGTTTCTGAATTTACACAGATTAGTAAGACTTAGAGGAAGGGAAAAGTAGAGAAAAGATCAATCTGACATGGAACCTATAAAGATCATTCAATGGTGGGCGCCAAGATCCCTCTGGGATCTCTTGTTATGTTAATTATTGATTATTAACTATTAATGATAGATCACACAGGGTATCCAATTACGATCAAATTGCCACAATTTAAAATCCTTTATTTCAATTTAAGGGGGGGGGGGGGGGGCACATGTGGTGCTTGCTAATCAAATCCGTCGTCACCTATGTATACGTGCCTGGAAATTTTTATATGGTCTTACACAAACATTATTCTTGATCCATTGTTTAATAAGTAGTAGCAACAGGCCATGTCTGACAAGAAGTAGTATAGAAGTATAGTATTTAACACCTGTCATCAGATCCTCTGAAAAGATCAATATATATCTAGAATAGTGACGGTGCATGATGTAACAAAATACTAACAATAACTTTTAAAAATCATTATACAAATACATTATACAAATTGTATATGTATGAATTCATTTTGTAAAACTCTATCGAGTTTTCATAATCTAAAGCATATATGAATGCTTATACATTTATTGTGGTTGTTAGAAATTGAGTTCAAACACACATTTGGGCAAAAACGATCAATAATGTATGAACCAATTTTAAGCCTATTCGCCTGTGGTGATTGACCACTGATCCTTCTATAATTTTTCAACACATTATTCATCAATTTGCCTCCTTTTCCTCTCAACAACTGTCTGGCACAAACTTCTAACATACTTTTTAACAAGTATTATGTTCATGACCTTTCCATAGAGTAAATTTTCATATACATTGTATGTTGAATTTTTTCCACATTTCAGTTATGGATACACTGTCTGCAGTGAAGTTAGTCATTTGGAATGATTTGATGTTTCTCCTGAGTACAAGAAGCTGTATGTAGATCACAGAGCTGTAGGTATTACAATATCATTTAACTTAAATATACCTGTGATACATAATACCATGTACACTATAACTTATACCTGTGATACAGTACACCGTATACACTGTATAACTTATACCTGTGATAATAAATTATACCTGTGATACAATACACCATGTACACTATATAACTTGTAATTTTCATTTATGTTGATTTTTTTTCTCATTTCAGTTACGGATATACAGTCTGAAGTAAACGCAGTCATTTGGAATGATTTGATGTTTCTCCTGAGTACAAGAAGCTGCATGTAGATCACAGAGCATATAGGTATTACAATATCATTTAACTTAAATATACCTGTGATACATAATACCATGTACACTATAACTTATACCTGTGATACAGTACACCGTATACACTGTATAACTTATACCTGTGATACAGTATACCATATACACTGTATAACTTATACCTGTATCACAGGTATACCATATAAACTGTATAACTTATACCTGTGATACAGTACACCATGTACATTGTACACTGTATAACTTATACCTGTGATACAGTACACCATGTACACTGTATAAATTATACCTGTGATACGTACAGTACACCATGTACACTGCCTAATGTATACCAGTGATTCTCTACATCTTGTACACTATATAATTGATCTGATATCATCCAATGCTTTCAGGTAATATTTTAAGTACGTTTTCTGTATCTTGAGACACCTATATTTCATAGATAAAGTTAGCTTCTGCAAGTTTTCTTTTTGTTAAATTAGATTAACATTATGTCATTGAATAAGCATCTTTACAAGTATCAACTTTTATTCAAGTCATTGCTTTACAGATGTTTTTTGATTTTGAATAAAAAAAGGGACTGAATAACTTGAAATAAGTAACTTAAAGCAATTATTTGAAATTATATTTAGCTATTTAAAGTTGAATTTAAGATAGCTTAAATTACCTATTTCTTTGTTTAAGGTACAATGGAATCTGCAACAAAGCCTTATTGCTGTGTTGTGTGCTCAAAGAGGACTAAGGCCAAGGACAGAAGACCTGTAGGAGGCATAACCAACAAAGCATTTAGAAAATACCTAGAAAAATGTTTCATGATCAAAGCGGTTGATGGTGACATTACTTGTGGAAAGTGTCGCATGAAATTTTATAATAAGAAGACATCTCAACATATTGTTGCCAATAATTCTATTTCAGATGTCCCCAAAGAGGTTGATGTTGTAGGCAAAGTAAAGTCTCCTCGCAACATTTCTCTAAAGTTGTCGTCTGTGGCAGGATCGTCAAACAGCACTTGTTGTGTATGTCGAAAAGGGATGAGAAAGTCCATTGTAGTGTCAACATTTACAAGATTTAACACTTTTGTAGATCATAACATTATCATCAAACAAGGTGCAAGATGTTGTCCAAAGCATTTTGAAGGAAGCATGAAGTTTACCTCTGATGCCCTATTGTTATTGCAACAGAATACCAAATCTGTCACAGAATTCAACAAGACTGATTTATTACATTTAGTTACAAGTTTGCGTGATGCTGCACTCAAAAACAAAGAAAGACGCATGGATTTTGATGGTGATTGTTTCACAGATGCAGATTACCTGAACCTGATGGGAGTCAGCAAAGACTCTTTTGATGACATCTGTAAACATGTTAAAGACATACGTCATACAGCCGTTAGAAGTATTAGGACATGTCTTTGAATTTTCTTGACCAAACTGCGATCTGGAATGTCAAACAAAATGTTGTCCACTCTGTTTAATGTTGGTCCAGATGCTATAAAAAGAGCAATTACATCAGGAAGAAAGGCATTAATGACAGACTTTGTTCCAAAAAACATTGGCTTCAATCATGTTACAAGGGAGGAAATTATTTCAAATCATACAAGACATTTAGCACAAACATTATTTGGAGGACCCCTTCTACCAGCAATACTTGTCATAGATGGCACATACATCTACATTCAGAAGAGCTCCAAGTTTCAGTTTCAGCGTCGGTCCTACAACATGCACAAACACAGGCCTTTGGTTAAACCAATGATCTTCGTTTCAACTACTGGTTATATTGTCAGTGTGCTTGGTCCATACTTGAGTGACTCCAAAAACAATGATGCTGAAATTTTGAAACATGCATTAAAAACAGATGAGGAGGCCATAAGATCATGGTTACAGGAAGATGACATTTTCATCGTTGACAGAGGCTTTCGGGATTCTATTGATTTCTTGGAGGCTATGGAAATCAAATCAGAAATGCCCTCTTTCTTAAAAAAGAATCAGAAGCAACACACAGTAGAGGAAAGTAACACATCTAGGCTGGTGACAAAGCTGAGATGGGTAGTAGAGTCTGTCAATGGACGCTTGAAGACTTAACGAGATTTCTAAATAACATTGTTCCAAATTCACAGATACCCTACATCAGAGACTATGTACAGATTGTATCCTGTTTGTGCAATAAATATTTGGCTCCGATGGTGTCAACTGATCAAGAGGATGATGTTCTGTTAGGATGTAAGATGTTGCACTTGTCAAAGCAAAATAATGAACTGATGGAAAGAGTTATAAGTGAAAGGCTAGACAAGCTTAATGCATGCTGGCAAAAGTTAGAGGATGTTGGATGTGCATTGGCTTTCCCAAGACTTGATGAGACAGATTTAAGGAACATAACCTTAGGTGTTTATCAGCTCAAACTTGCTAAGTCCTACGCCGAAGAGCACATGAATGATGACGGTGACTACGAATTGTATGTGCATAACATGGAGGAAGGCCTACTAATGGGGAAAATCCAAAGTCGCCATACATCGTCAAAAATGTACAAGATGTGGATAGGGTATGACGAGTGTAGAGTGAAAAGTTGGTACTGTCAGTGTAAGTGTGGAGCCAGAGTAGTTGGTACATGTGCCCATATAACCTCAGTTATTTGGTATCTTGGATATGCTAGAAATGAAATTTGGCTGTGGGAAGGACTGGACAGTATACTTGAAAGATGCGAAGGATATCCCAGAACCAGTTCAGGTTGATGCAGATAGTGATGTGGAAGAGTGAATTATAAAGTAAACCGTACAGTTGAACCTCTTTTAGAACTTGTCTCAAAGACCCTGTTTTAATTTGTAGGTCCGAACCTAATTTTACTTGGATAATTTAAAGTTTTGTCGTGGTCCTGATGACTTAAGAATAACAAGGTTTTACTGTCATTAGTTATCATTGTTCATACGAAGCAGAGGACAGTTTTACTGATGTAATGGGTAGGCTTTGTATTATGTACACTAATACACGTTTGAAATTGTACATTTACTGATATATATACATTTATACAAATGCACCAGGCTTATATGTTTTGTGTTGAGAAAATGTGAATATGAGTCGCTATATGTTTCAATAATAACCAATGTTAAAAGGCTCTTCAGTTGTGAGGGAGCGAGTAGTTACAGATTAACAAGTGTGCATATCACATCCAGGCATAACAATGAATATCAGAAGTAGTATGTTTGTTTTAAATGAATGCTATATTTGGCATTTCTGATACACTGAAAAGTCTTTGTCAGGCTGATATTTTTTTTTAAACTCTCTGCAATTTTACAAATTATCTATTGGAGTCATACCTTATTGATGGTTGATGTTATATCTGATAAACACTGATAATTAGAACCTGTATACTCAAAAAGCTTGCTGGATCCAATGGGGTCTTACATGTAAGAGCATATTCTTGATTTTACACCAACTGAATATATTCCATAGTTTTAAAAACTTTTCATTGCAAAGCAAATAAGTTTAAGATACAGACTAGTAGACTCTTGTTTGTGTATATATCTGTAGATCTGTGTTTACACCTAGGCCTGTCAGAAGCCACATATACATTTATTTTCACTGAACATGAATGTGATGCTTTTCTCATCCATAAATATCAACTTTGGCTATAAAGTATCATTTATTTGTGTAAACATGCTGAAGAGCATTGATCCTTTGTATGAACTTCTTGATAGTAATCATGTTATTTGTCTACATTGTATCTATCTGTAGACCAAGCATTGTCCTTACTATGGATTCTTTAAAACTAGAGCACCAAGAGTACCAGTTTTGAAGTTGTCACCACAATGTTTAAGGAAAGTCTTTTCATTTACATAAATTGTATTCCTTTGTATATATATATTTCAATTTCTACTGAGTTTGATTCAATGGAACCTGCCTAATGTTGTCCATTTCATTTGCCCATGCTTTTAACAAGATTAAAATTGCATGTATAAATACATATTCTCAGTATAATTATGCAACTGGACATTTGGATTTAACTCTTTGATAAAGTTGTTTTTATCTTCAAAATGCATATTAATGACTTAGGTTAAATGTTATTAAAATTATTCTACTTGAATATTGGAAAATGTCAAGGATAAGCTCAGACCCTGAAACTACAACAGTAGTCTAGTACTATAGCACTGTTATGTCTAATAAAGGGGTAATATTTGCATTCCACAAAAATGTTCTTTGTTATTATTAAAATGTTTAAATTAGAATTTCTTCTTGTTTTCATACTTCAATACACACTACTAACACATTTGGTTTATTTGTAACAAACATGGAAGTATGCGACATCATAATTAAAAAGAGACATAAAAAAAGCAATATGACGTCAACATTCATACCGCGACGTTGACATCATTCTCAAAACATGACGTTAAAACATGCTTAATGCAAAGAGGTGTATCTCAAAAGTCTGTCAAGGTATCGCTTTATGAATTTACATGAACAAGAAATGTATCTTATATTTTATCTTGACCAAAAATGAACGGTTTTTGAGGGGATGCCAAAAATGCCCCTTACCACCCCAGGTCCTTTTCTAGAAGAATTAAACAACTTTAGACAACATAGCCAGTATTCAGTACCGGACATATCACCATGGCTTGTTAAAACACCCGACATTAATTTCACGCTACATGAGCGGACAAAGGCCAGTGCATTACCCGAAGAACACAAATCCTGCTTTCGGGAGTGCATTGCGGGTTTCCCTACTCATGCACAGATCTACACTGATGGCTCAAAAGATGGTGAGAAGGTTGCAGCAGCCTGCTGCACTACTCACCACTGTTCTTCCATTCGACTCCCAGATGGCGCCTCGATATTCTCTGCGGAGGCATGTGCCATCGGTTTGGCCCTTGACCATTTCGATGAACACCGCATTGAACAGGCCGTCATCTGTTCTGATTCAATATCAGTCCTTCAAAGTTTATGATCACGTGAACCCAAGAACACCTTAATACAAAACCTTTCCTCCCGGGTATCTCGAACTTTCGATAAACAAACATCAAGCTGCCGTATTCAGATAAAAAGCCAATCATTCAGTCAGCCATTCGACACCAATGGCAACAAGGATGGTGCACAGAGACAACAAATAAACTTTTTAAACTGCAACCAAAACTTAAGCCAAGTCTGCCCAGTCGGAGAGATCGCAGAGAGGAAGTTTTCCTCTCTCGCCTCCGGACTGGACATACCTACATCACACAAGTGCATCTACTGAAAAGGGGAGATCCGCCTATATGCCACGTATGCGACTCCCCTTTCACAGTGGAGCATTTTTTAATTAATTGCGCAGACTTTAAACATGTCCGGGATAAACATTTCGATGTTCCCGACATGAAAACACTCTTTGATATTGTAAGCGTAGATCGTATCTTTGAATATTTGAAAGAGATAGATTTATTTTACAAAATTTAACTCAAAATTTATCACGATCATTCAACAATACCTCATCCGTTCTTATCGTTCCAAACCATTCATCATAGTTTGAATTTTCACTTTTAACATGAATTTTACTGAATCTTAGTTTTATTCCTCGATACCTTTTAAATGCATTTTGCTTGTTGATCATCTTTTTAAATAAACAAATCTCTGTTCTATCTGTCCACCTTTATTTTATGAAGTGACCGCTCCATCTTAGAAAGAGCTAAACCGACTGGCCCTAAATGACCATAGTTGTCGATGGGCCGTTTAACTCAAACAAACAAACAAATCCATGTGCAACAAAAAGGTTCAGGTAAAGCTTCTACCCCCACAAAGGAGTCGTGCGCACCAGACTGATACAGCAACATCACCTATGTATCGGTCATTTGGAACTCAAACAGATCCAAAAGTTACAAAGCTACGAGTAGCTTCTGCCATCAACCATGAAACTCCATCTGATAAGTTTGATAGGGAGGAAGAAGATGTTCATGGGGAATGATGATGATGCTGATGATGATGAGTATTATCCAGCATTAGATGATTGGGAAGGAACAGATGATGAGGGAGAGGTTAATAGCATGAATTACTGCTTCGAGAATGACGTGTCACCTCTGGAGGAGAAGCAGTTCCTGGTCAGCGAGACAGCTCTTGGAGAACTCCTCTCTGTTTGTCGTTACTGTCTGGGTAAATGCACCCCTCTGTTACAGTTCACTAGAGGGACGATGATTGTTACCAGGGCCCGGTTTCATCAACGTTCCTTAACTTTAAGGAGCTCCTTAAATCAACATTTTCCTTAAATCTAAGGAAAATTCCTTAACTTAAATAAATTGCGTTTCATGAAACGTCCTCAACTTAATTGCCCTGCAGATAGGGCGTAAGAATTGTACCTGCTGCCCCCATTGTATGATCGTAAGAGGCGACTAAATTTGGGATATTATCTTTTATCAGTGAGGTAGCACTTTAAATCGGCAAAAGTTCCGGCCTATCACAAGGAGACTTTACACGAACATACCGCAGCCTTCCAAAACACACATACGCACTCACCACACACATGCATGTCGCACGCACGGGAGGCCGTCCTTAAATGACCTTAGCTGTTAGTAGGACGTTAAACAAGGTAAACCAAACCAAACCATTTGCAGTACATTTTTTGAAATAGGGACCTTGACCTTTGACATTGCAAGGCAATAACAAGCAAGTACTTTTAATAAGGAATTCCTAGCTGTGTGAGGTCTGAGCGAAATTGATTCTAGGAAACTCAAGATATTGAATGGAAACTAAAGTTATGACAAAAAGACAGACGGATGAACAATATAAAATGTTCATATTTGGCACATGTATCCAATACTATTAAAAGTTTCAACACAACTAGAAAACCCAGAATAGACGTTAAACATAATGATTTCTGTGCCACCATTTAAAATTGTTACATGCATATACTGTATGTCTTTCAAAGGTATTAATACCTAAATGCTACTAATTTGAGCATGATAATTTTAAGCCATTGATATGCAAAAACTGAACCATTATATAATTTAAAGTCCATATATTGGTTAAGTCTATCAAAATATCATTGTATATACATGACTTTAAGGAATTTTTACAAAAGATAATATGTTTCTGTGTTTAATGAATTTTCATGTGCAGGAAGTATTGTATTGGAAAATTTAAAAAAATGATTTAATTGCATCTTCAAAAGAAATTCCCAATGTACTTGGAGCTGTGGATGGGACGATCATCAGAGTCATTGCCCAAAGGAAAATGAAAACGACTTCGTAAATCGAAAAAAAGGTTTCCACAGTCTTAATGTCCAAGTGAGTACTTAAATCAATATTTTCATCAAATCTAGCACACGCTCTATATTATCTTGTTGCTCTCTGACAATCAATTCAGAATTAGAGAGTAACATATAAATTGAAAGTCTTGAGAAGCAAAAACATGTACATTATATACCAATTATAACCAAACATCAAAACACAAATCAATCATTGTGTCTTTCATTTGTACTTAGTTGTAGCTGAGTGTTTTGTGTACATCGATTGGCAGATAGTTTTAATGAATTCAATTTTTTTTAGATGATGTGTGATCATCGACTCAGAATTACAAATTGCTATGCAGACTGGCCAGGATCAGCCCATGATCAACGCATATTCAAAAATAGTCATTTAGGAATGGATCTTGAAAATGGTGAGATATATATATTTAACCGGATTTGACCTAGATTTGTATGGCGGGTGTCCTCAATGAAGCAGAGAATGCTTACTCTACTAGAACACCTGGTTCTATTATCATAATATTTTTGTCAAGAGCCTCCATATGTATCTATATTTTGTTAATATTTTCCCTTGTTTAATCAAATTCGGGTTTGAATTATTGTTCGGAAAGATTGTAGGTACATGTATTCCTTTTGTTTTTGCAAATATTGAAATGAAATCGTCATCTAATACTTCAATTTTGGCAAGCATTTCCCCGGGCTTAAAAATGTTGTTCATCCCATAACGAAATAATGGTGTCGCCCATTATAACGTTACTTTTGACTGGCTGTTGCAGCAGTATAATCATTTTATGAGACAAGAGTCAATCAAGAAAGTTAATTTTGGCAAGGTTTGACTTGAATCATTAAGATGCAGTTTAGTATACATTGTAGCATTTATGCTATGGAGATGTAAAAACAAAACAAAAATCAGGAGTATACTCTCGTAATAAAAAGCTTTCATGTTTGTTTATAGTACAATCTAGTTTTTTGTGTGTTTTACCTCTATATCATCAAAAAATATATTCCACTTTCTCCTTAAATAAAATGCTTAAGTGGCCTTTCTGCGACAAATTGTGCAAGGCTTGGAAATAAATAAAAATTGATAAATCAAATTCAATAAAGAAAAATCAAACTAAAAAATAATTAAGTTCTAAGCTGTATTACTTTTTAAGTCCAATTTCCTAACAATTTACATTAATGAATAAATATAATTTCGAAAAATGTGTATGTTTCAGGACGATACGACGGCATTGTTTTAGGAGATTCAGCATACCAATGCACAAATCATGTTATATCCCCATATTTGGTTGCGCTTTAACAACGCCCTCTGTAAAACTCGCGTTCTGATAGAGCAAACTTATGCAGTACTGAAAAGAAGATTTGCCTGTTTAGGATCATGCCTGCGGGTTGCTCCTCGCAGGGCAGCAGATTGTTGTTGCTTGTGCTGTGTTGCACAATATTGGCATCGACCAAGGGGACAATGTTCATTTTGATTTAGATGGAATTGGGGATGAATGGGAATTCAATTTTCAAATCATGAGGGAAGGGGAGGGTAGAAGGAGGGAATTTATCAGACGGACATACTTTCCATAACAGGTGTCAGTCGATCAGATGATGTGCAGCAGAGCCAAAATATGAAAACAACATTGTAATATCAATATTCTAGATGATTATCTGTTGCCAATTTCATTTATGATCAATCTCATAATTTAACAAATTAATTGAGACCAGGTATCTTTATACATAAAAGAATGAATATTGCTTATACCTAAGATAATGGAAATAATGGATTTACACGAACTATTCTTCTATTGTTGCATTAATATTTAGCAAACCTTTTACCTATCACAATAAAATATTTGAGAAGATTTAAAGCAAAAACAAAAAAGTTGTTCCTTTTTTCTATTTCCAAACATAACATTTGGTTTGGTTTGGTTTATTTAGTTTAACGTCCAAATAACAGCTAAGGCCATTTAAGGACGGCCTCCCGTGCGTGCGACATGCATGCGTGTTGTGAGTGTGTATGTGTGTTTTGGGAGGCTGTGGTATGTTCGTGTTAAGTCTCCTTGTGATAGGCCGGAACGTTTGCCGATTTATAGTGCTACCTCACTGGAGCATACTGCCGAAGACACCCAGCACTACACCCCACCCGGTCACATTACACTGACAACGGGTGAACCAGTCGTCCCACTCCTTATATGCTGAGCGCTAAGCAGGAATAGCAACTACCTTTTTTAAAGACTCTGGTATGTCTCGGCTAGGGGACAGAACCCAAATCCTTCCTCACAGCGGCGAACACTCAACTAAAGGCCAAAAGTGAGGCATTGTCAAGGGAGACATTAGGAAGAAGAAAGTTATTAAGAAAGAAAAGATAAGATCCCAAATTTAGTCGCCTCTTACGATCATGCAATGGGGGCAGCAGGTACAATTCTTACGCCCTACCTGCAGGGCAGCCAAACATAACACAAAAAGGGCCAAAACTCTATTTTAGACTATATGAAATATTGATGAATAAAACTACTGTTCAGGAAAAAACATGTCATGTTTACAAAGCATACAAAGTTTGAAAGAAGTTTGTTATAAACTGTAGGAGAAACACAAGTGGCCCAGAGCTTGAATCGCTCACCTAGATATTTCACCATATATGACAAAAACTTTTTTTTTATTGAATTATATACCCAATAACCACTTTCCCAGTTCAATATCTAATATTAATCTGTATATTTTAAATAAACATATCCATTGCTCGGTTTCAGAGAATAAGTCGTTCATATCAATATAGCCAAATTTACCACTTTTGGCCCCACCACTCAGGCCCCCAGTCCCATCCCAAATCCCGATCAGTGGTTATGAAGAATAAGTCTAATGTTGACAGATGGATGACGGACACCACTGTATGGCATAATAATTTGAGCTTGGCCATGTGGAGTGGAAGATGAGGATTTGATGGCTGTTATTGTGGCAATCTCGCCTATTGGAAAGAGAAAATTTATTTTTCATTGTCTGTCAATGAAGCCGCTCTCTTTTTCCAATAGGCAACCTCTGCCGCTGCCTTACTTTTGATGGCCTCAATTTCAGCCATCAACTTCCTCCTCTCCCAGACCCTCCTCATCTCATATAGTCTGGGCTCGCTGAGGGCCCTCTTTTCTGCCTCTTCCAATTCCTCAAGGGAATCTGTCCTCCTTGTTCTTTTAGTTTTGGAGTTTGGCCCTGTACATGTAGCTGCCGGTGTCTTTATTGGCGTATTGTCGGATTTTGGAATAACAGAAAATTACTTAGTTATCATAGATCAATGAAGAAACATAATATTGTCTGCACTAAAAATGACAGGAATATTTTCAGTTTGACAATAACCAATAGATTAATTTTATATATTAAATACTTTCCAAATTTCATGTGAATTCAATATGGTATCTATGACCGACAGGCATTGTCAGCTATAAATATGTCATGGTGCGCCATAATGATGTCACCATCAGGGCATATATTAAAACAATTTACCGGTTAGTCAATGTTGCCATTCCTCAAGTTTATTCTTGTTCAATTATTAGTATCAAACATGGTCATAATATAGCTGACACACAGATAGTATCATCTAATATAGTCAAAGACCCCCATATAAATATAAAACAGACACACCCTACAATTATATTAAGTCAGTTAGTATGTGGTCACCATGGGGGACAGACCTTGCTTCAGCCAGGGGTACTAAACCCAGCATGGCCACTATACCTATTTACTGTTCTTAGCCTTATCTTGTTATCTATACACATGTATATTTATTTCTAAAAAATAAGCATTTTCTATCTGTCATAGTATCCATGAATTGACATATTTGTTTGAATTGCTGAATGCTATATTCAACTGCAAGATATTCTTGAAATGTCTCAAACTATACCTTTAAACATAGCTGATATCGCCGAGTCAAAATTTTCTGATGCCTCTGGAATATTAGGTTGCTAAGGGCCACAGATGACTATAACTTCTGACAGCTCAGGGTCGGCAGTATCATAATGTTAAGATGATTTTTAATCTAAATTATATCATGTCCAAACACAATATGCTTTTGTGTGTAGCCAGTTTGGTTTGGTTTGGTTTATTAAGAAGAAAGTTGTTAAGAAAGAAGAGAAAAGATAAGATCCCAAGTTTAGTCGCCTCTTACGATCATACCCTGCAGGTAGGGCGTAAGAATTGTACCTGCTGCCCCCATTGCATGTTCGTAAGAGGCGACTAAATTTGGGATCTTATCTTTTCTCTTCTTTCTGAACAACTTTCTTCTTCCTAATGTCTCCCTTGACAATGCCTCACTTTTGGCCTTTAGTTGAGCGTTCGCCCCTGTGAGGAAGGCTTTGGGTTCTGTCCACTAGCCGAGACATACCAGAGTGGGACGACTGGTCTTTAAAAATGGTAGTTGCTACTCTTGCTTAGCGCTCAGCATATTTGGAGTGGGACGACTGGTTCGCCCGTTGTCAGTATAATGTGACCGGGTGGGGTTTGCTGCTGGGTGTCTTCGGCAGTATGCTTCAGTGAGATATCACTATAAATCGGCAAAGGTTCCGGCCTATCACAAGGAGACTTTACACGAACATACTGCAGCCTCCCAAAACACACATACGCACTCATCACACGCATGCATGTCGCACGCACGGGAGGCCGTCCTTAAATGACCTTAGCTGTTAATAGGATGTTAAACAAAATAAACATTGGAACTGGAGAACTTTAAAATGTGATATTCAAGCTGGCTGCCATGGTGGCCATCTTGGATTTCTGACCGACCCAATAAATAACAACATTTGGTCTGGACCATCTCAGGATCATTTCTGGTAAGTTAGAGCTGAATCCCACCGGTGGAATTTGAGAAGTTTGAAATAGGTGTTGTTCAGGAAAACCATGATTGCGCAATCATGTTACAAAATTGCCGCCATTGCTGCCATGTCAGAGTTTTTACGAGGCCGAAAAATAACAACACTTGGTTGGGAACATATCAGGATCATTTCTGGCAAGTTTCAGCCCAACAGCACTGGTGGAACTTGAAAAGACGTTTAAAATGTGTTTTTCAAGATGGCGGCTATGGTGGCCATCTTGGATTTCAAATCGGCCCGAAAAATAACAACACTTGGTTGGGATCATATCCGGATCATTTCAGGCAAGTCTAACCCAACAGCACTGGTGGAATTTGAGAAGACGTTTAAAATGTGTTTTTCAAGATGGCGGCTATGGTGGCCATCTTGGATTTCAAATCGGCCCGAAAAATAACAACCCTTGGTTGGGAACATATCAGGATCATTTCAGGCAAGTTTCAACCCAACAGCACTGGTGGAACTTGAAAAGAAGTTTAAAATGTGTTTTTCAAGATGGCGGCTATGGTGGCCATCTGGGATTTCCGACCGACCCGAAAAATAACAACACTTGGTGGGGATCATATCAGGATCATTTCTCGCAAGTTTCAGCCCAACAGTACTGGTGGAACTTGAAAAGAAGTTTAAAATGTGTTTTTCAAGATGGCGCTATGGTGGCCATCTTGGATTTGAAATCGGCCCGAAAAATAACAACACTTGGTTGGGAACATATCAGGATCATTTCTGGCAAGTTTCAGCCCAACAGCACTGGTGGAACTTGAGAAGAAGTTTAAAATGTGTTTTTCAAGATGGCGGCCATCTTTGATTTCGGATCGGCCCGAAAAATAACAACACTTGGTTGGGAACATATCAGGATCATTTCTGGCAAGTTTCAGCCCAACAGCACTGGTGGAACTTGAGAAGAAGTTTAAAATGTGTTTTTCAAGATGGCGGCCATCTTGGATTTCAAATCGGCCCAAAAAATAACAACACTTGGTTGGGAACATATCAGGATCATTTCTGGCAAGTTTCAGCCCAACAGCACTGGTGGAACTTGAGAAGAAGTTTAAAATGTGTTTTTCAAGATGGCGGCCATCTTTGATTTCGGATCGGCCCGAAAAATAACAACACTTGGTTGGGAACATATCAGGATCATTTCAGGCAAGTTTCAACCCAACAGCACTGATGGAACTTGAGAAGAAGTTTAAAATGTGTTTTTCAAGAAGGCCGCTATGGCGGCCATCTTGGATTTCAGACCGACCCAAAAAATAACACTTGGTCGGGATCATATCAGGATCATTTCTGGCAAGTTTCAGCTCAAAAGCACTGGTAGAACGTGAGAAGAACATTAAAATGTGTTTTCAAAATGGCGGCTATGGCGGCCATCTTGGATTTTAGACCGACCCGAAAAATAACAACACTTGGTAAGGACCATCTCAGGATCATTTCTGGCAAGTTTCAGCTTAATCCCACTGGTGGAACTTGAGAAGATTGAAATGTGAAAAGTTTACGGACTGCGCACGGCGGACGGCGCACGACGACGGATGAAGCACGATGCCTTCGGGTCAGATGACCTAAAAATACATGAGGGAAGAACACAGCAACACAAAGCACTACTTTGATGTTTGGCATGTAGCGAAAGGTATGTCTTTGCTAAAGACAAAGATTGTACTTGATGTACATGTATAAATGGGGCATATACAGTGGACCCTCGATAATCCGAACACCTTCGTTCCCAGTCCAAACCGTCCGGATTATACCCTTTCTCTTGTGAGAGGGTTATCTCCGAGTATCATACTTACCTGCTAGGTGAACTTTCTACATATGGTTTATATCACTCTTTCTATAATTACCCGCCGACAAAATAAAAATTAATGCTCCCCCGATCCAGCCAATGACTGGTCCCTTCGCGCATGCGCACCAATCTTTTTCGAAGGTATCTATAAACACCCTGTACAATATGTACTGTGGGGAGGAG
Source organism: Pecten maximus (assembly GCF_902652985.1). Lineage (NCBI taxonomy): Eukaryota > Metazoa > Mollusca > Bivalvia > Pectinida > Pectinidae > Pecten > Pecten maximus. Next base: position 269,303 of record NW_022982732.1, on the reverse strand, counting down.
GGCGGGTATACCTAGCAGGTAAGTATGATACTCGGAGATAACCCTCTCACAAGAGAAAGGGTATAATCTCCTTCATATCATACTTACCTGCTAGGTGAACTTTCTACATATGGCTACTCAAGAATCCAAAGCTTGAATAGGTGGTGGGCAATAAAAATTTTTACTTACCCAACTTTCTCAAAAAGGCTTGTCATTCCTTTTGCGTAGACAAAACCGTGCGAGCAAACCTGCCGGTTTCTTGACTCATGTTCTTCAGGTAGTGGTGGATGAAGGTTGTTTCCGACTTCCAGGAAGCTGCCTCCATGATCTCCTCCATCGAAACCCCCTTGAATAGGGCCATGGAAGTTGAAAGACTTCTAGTATCATGAGCCTTGGCCATTTTGAACTCCATGTCGGTGGAGTCCTTGTAACACCTTTCAATTGTTTGTACTATCCATCTGGAGATAGTATCCCTTGATGCTGCCCGACACAAGTTATCCTTGTAAGTAACAAATAACTGTTCAATATTCTTTCTGAACTGCTTGGTTCTAGACATATAATAACTTAAAGCTCTACAAGGACAGATTAACCTATCTTCATTGACTGAAGAAAAACCTGACATCTTTGGAAGAAAGATGCGTTTTGCAACATAAGACAAAGAATCATTCTTTGCTAAAAAACCTGGGTAAGGAATCAAAGATACACCTGTTTGATCCCATCTGATGTGACCCTCCTTGCAACATAGGGCCTGTAAACAACTTCTTCTTCCTGAAGCAACAGCAACTAAAAATACGGTTTTCCAAGTTAAAAACTTCAATGGAATCTGTGCAATAGGCTCAAAAGGAGCCTTCATCAACCTATTTAAAACTAGAGTAAGACTCCATGATGGAGCCAATCTCCTTCTAGACGGTCTACTGTTAAAATAGGCCTTTAACAATCTTTCCAATCTAGGATGATTTCCTACCTTAATCCCATCCCAGCCGGGATGGATTAATGAAATAGCTGATCGGTAGCCCTGTATTGTGCGAACCTGGAGATTCTTTACCGAAAATAGATACTCCATAAAATCAGCAACCTGTGCAACTGTGGTAGAAAAGGGATCTAATCCTTTCTCTGATGCCCACTTGGAATACAACTTCACTTTTGCATTGTATGTCTGATAGGTGCTAGCTCTTCTAGCCCCAACTGCTCTGTTTGCAACTGCTTCTGAAAAACCCTCGTTGCTATACTGTCTCCTGACAACTTCCATGCAGTCAACCTCAACATGTTCGGGGACGGGTGCAGCCTCTTGTTGTGAGGTTGTCTGATAATGTCTTCCCTCTGAGGTAATCTGATTGGATGTTTTGTCAGGAGATCTACGAGGTCTGGAAACCATGATTGTCTCTCCCAGAATGGTGCTATCAAGATTAGTGTCACCTGTTCCTGTTGAACCTTTCTGATTACTCGCGTAATCAGAGATATTGGGGGATATGCATAAGCATACATTCCTCTCCAATTCTGAGCTAAAGCATCGACAGCTAAGGCTTGGCTGTCTGGGACTGGAGACACTGGTAACTGATGGTTTAGCTTTGATGCAAACAGATCTATTTGTGGCTCTCCCCAAATATGAAATATCTGGTTCAGAACCTGTTTCTGTAATGTCCACTCTGTCGGAATTATTTGTGACTTTCTGGACAAAGCATCTGCTGTCAGGTTCAACCTGCCGGGAATATGAATTGCCTGCAGTTCTATCCTCTCTGCTATGCAGAACTGAAAAATCCTCCATGTCAACATACACAGAGAAGGCGAGCGTGTTCCGCCCTGCTTGTTTATGTAGGTCACCACCGTTGAATTGTCTGACTGTACCAGGATTTTCTTTCCCTGAATCAGACGTCGTATCTGAGAAGTGGCTAAATGAACTGCCTTTAGCTCCTTCCAATTGATGTCTCGTGACCTCTCCTGAGAACACCAGCGCCCCGAGATTCTCTGATTTTCTATATGGGCCCCCCAGCCCTCTCCTGACGCGTCGGTAGTTAGTACTAAATCTACCGGTCTGTCTGTCAGAGTTCTGCCTCTGAACACAGATGCCTCGTTCCTCCACCAAAGGAAGGAGTCTGTCAACAAATTGTTGACTGGGACGGACATGAGAATGTCTCTTGTACATGGTCTCCAATGATAGAGGAGAAACAGTTGGATGGGCCTCATATGTAATCTTGCCCAAGGAACCACCTCTATGCACGAGTTCATCAGTCCCAGAATCTGAAGGATCTGACGGACCTGTACAGTGCTTTTCTGCTCCACATCCATGAACAGTTCTCGCAGAGTGTCGATTCTCTCCCTTGGTGGGAACACTAGACCTAAGTCTAGACGAAAATGAGCCCCGATATACAGGAATTCCTGTGAGGGGACCAGCTGAGATTTCAGCCAGTTTGGAAGAAAACCCAAACGAGTTAGAAGTGGTAGTGTATTCTGGATTGCTAATGATAGCTTCTTTTTGAGGTGTTCTCGAAGAAGCCAATCGTCTAGGTATGCATGAGGATGTAGCCTTAGACTTTTTAAATGAGCTAGGACTACAGAAATTACCTTTACAAATACCCTTGGTCCGGATGCTATTCCAAATGGAAGAGCTACAAACTGGTAGATTCTTCCTTGGAAGGCAAATCTTGGGTATTTCTGACTTTCCTTGTGAATAGGGATATGCAGATAGGCGTCTGTAAGATCTATAGACGCTGCCCAATCGCCCTTGTTTAAGGCTAGAATGATTGACCTCAAATTTTCCATCTTCAAATGTTGGTACCTTATAAACTGGTTTAATGGTTTTAAATTTAGAATGGGTCTGAAACCCCCACTCTTCTTTGGGACAACAAATAACGTGTTGTAGAACCCTGGTTCTGGGTTGGAATCCAGCTTTATTATAGCCTTCTTCGCTAATAGAGACTCTACTTCTGTTATGAGAGTTTGAGCTTTTAGCTTGTTTAATGGAACACTGGTGAACCTTATAGTCTCTGACAAGGGCGGTGTGCGACTGAATTCTATCTTGTATCCTTTTGAAACTACTCCCAAAACGAACTTGTCTGTGGTTATCTCCCCCCATGCTCTCACAAAATGGAGCAATCTCCCTCCTACAGGGATGTCCTGAAAAGGAACTACTTGAGTAGGAGGACTGAGGGTGTAAATCCTAGGGATTATGGGACTGACCTCTCCCTCTCCCTTTCTGAGTATCTCTACTGGCAGGAAAATTAGAGTTGCCTCCCCTGCCTCTGTTATAGCCAGTCTTCTGGCTGTACCCATACTGAGTAGCTGGTGAAACAAAACCTCTGCCTCTACCAGTGTTTTCAAGGCGTCTGAACTTCTTATCAGAACTAATGCGGGAGTCCTCGTGCATGTTGGCTGCGGATGCGGTCCTCTTACCAGGTACTGACCTCTGAGTATCACTCAAAGTACGTGCAGTCTCTCGAACATCCCTGATTAATTCAGATGACTGATGAGTAATCTGCTGGACCTTGTCATTGAACAACAGCTTACCTGCTGGGGGAACTTTAATAAGTTCATTGCGTGCATTTTTGTCAAAAATATGCATAGCATCGAGGTAAAGATTCCGTCTAGCTAAGACGCATCTAGATGAGGCTCTGATTGACAGGTCACCAATATCAGAGAGCGTAGCTGCTAAACTACCCAACAACTGACTTATAGTCTCGTCGGAGACTCCTCCCGACTCTCCCTTAAGTGCCTTTGACAGTGCTGTCAGCATGTAAGAAGCATGGGAAACTGCTCTCTGCTGGTTTCTGAGAGATTGATCAATGGACACATAAGTATTATCCTTCTGGACATCTTTAGGGTGCAAATCACTTTTAACCGACTTACCTCTCTGTGAATGTTTCACAGAATTAATATAGGTTGACACTGCCGCATCAACCTCTGGTACCTTGCCAAATTGTTCAAAATCTGGCTCAGGCCATCTGTACTGAGATCTATGTCTTGCTTTGAAAGAAGCAAACTTTGGAAATGACTTCTCCATCTCTGCCCATGCATTAAGCAGAAGGCCTTCTGCTGGCAGGGCAGGACCCGAGTCCTTGGGTGCATTAGGAAGACCCGAAAAGGTCTCGGCCAGCATAGAAGTTCTAACGTCTTTCTTTTCTTCCGTATCTTGGATGTGTAGCATGTTCTGCACCTCAGCAATCATTTTATTCCACGACTGTGGTACCACCTCTTTGTCAGAGATGTCCTCTCTGTCTGAACCCACACTAGACTGCGAGTCAAACTCTGCCATATGCCCCGTAGAATGGGGAATAGTTCTAGAAAACTGGGTAGAAGTATCTGTAGAAGATTGGTGTTCTTGTATCCAGGCTCGTTTAAGAGTCGGTGAACCACTAAATGAGACTGAGTCGTCAAAATCCTCTAAGTCAAGAGTATCTTCGACCCGATGAGTGCCACTGTTAGTGGAAGGAATGGGGTTACAAGCCCCGATAGCTTCCCTCACCATGCTACCTATATCGTTCTTTAAAGAACTAAGTTCTGTCTGAATGATATTCATTACTTCAGACTTTGAAATGCCCTTAGCGGCGCGAGATCTAGACGGAGATGTCGATCTAGACCCTTTCGTGGGCGATTTACTTGCCGAGGTACCCTCGGTCGGTTTCTCTATTTCGGGAGTGGCTCGCTCCCGTCCCTCGCTATGAGAGACATTTCTGGGCCCTTTACCAGGGTCCTCTCTATCAGAAATCCCCAACGACCCTTTACCAGGGTCGGACTTCTTGTTAGATCTCGACATGCCGGTCGAGTACTGCTGCCGGTAAGCCACGTGGTAACCCCACGGTCGGCAAAAACAAGTAAAATAATCAAATAAAGCAAATGACACCCGTTAAAAAATAAACAAACGTGTCAACAAACACCTTATAACAAACTGTATCGCAACAAATCGAGATAAAAACTCACCTGTTGACTAAAATATTCTACAAAACGAAGCGAGTGATGAAAACGGCAACCATGTGCAATGGCCGCCGAGAAAAAGATCGGGGCGCATGCGCGAAGGGACCAGTCATTGGCTGGATCCGGGGAGCATTAATTTTTATTTTTTCGGCGGGTAATTATAGAAAGAGTGATATAAGCCATATGTAGAAAGTTCACCTAGCAGGTAAGTATGATATGAAGGAGATTACGAGTTTTCCGGACTGCCGAATTTCGTGTACCAGGTCAAAAAAATTGTCGTGTAAGAGTTATCTCCCTTGATTATATACAATCCGGACGTTTCATAAATACGTACGTCTAATTGTCAGACTTTTTAACAATAAATATACTTATGTTTCTGATATGATTCTTGTTTTGTTTTGTAGAAAGTAAAAAATAAACTATATTTTTAAAAGAACATGTAAAGTGAAAGTTGTTTTATTTATAGCGGGCATATGTGACCTACAAACAACACACGTGTCACGTCCCGGAGGTTCACAAACAAGTAGAAATTACAAACGTTAAATACCTTAAATAAAATACCCGGATTTTACAACTTACCGTCAGTCCATGTTTTTTTATGATTTTTACGTACCAGAAACCCCAAGCTATCTATTTAAAAGTACGCGACACCAGCGAGAACTACTGTACCCAAGATGTCCGATAATTATTAAACCCGTATTAACTTAACAATGTGACGCTTAGTTAAGTATCAGACGACTATTGACATATTTGTGTGTAATCAACCCAGTTCTTGTGATCACTGCTTAATACGTAAATGTGTATGTAATTAATAACATTCATCTTTCAATGAGTCGTCGTTTCACGTAACGGTGTTACAAAGCCGATATCCGTGTTGACCCAATACAAGTGTTAATTATGTTAATTACCGATCATAAATTTATTACATGTAGAATCTATTTGAGATTGATTAATTATCGTATCACGTACTGTATGTTTGTGCTTAAATTCTGTAACATTTAGGTCGTAGAGAAAAAGCAATGTACCGTTATAAAAACAAAAGCTACACATTGTAACACAGGTAAACACCCGGGGCTATGACCTGGCAGCGGTCGCTATGACTACGCACAGTGTCAAGCGATAGTCTGTACAGCTGTCGACACGGGTGACTTGCCCCGATTTTTTTCTCCTCGTGGTGAAAAAATCGTCCGGATTATTGAGGGAAATTTACTAATGAAAAGTACGTTCCGTTCCCAAAATGGGCTTCCGGAATCGGAATCCGAATTTCCGGACTGGTGAGTACAAATAACGTTACGGAAATCCGTTCCCGTGCATTTCCGTCCCCGTGCATTTCCGTCCGGACTGTGAGTTTTCCGGTCTATCGGCGTCCGGATTATCGCGGGTCCACTGTATACGCAATGTCATATGTTCTGTCATTGACTATTATTTGCAATTTTTAAAATTTTAGATTATAAATAAGTCTGAAATAATACATACTTAATGATATAATTATGTCAGTATGTATTGACAAACATAGGATATTCATACATTTACTGGAACATAAGAACTATATTTACTGATCTTAATTTTTTTGCATGAGGTTGCATTAAATATTGAGTGTTTTTTCTTTTCTTTTTTTAATCCGTTTTATTAGCTCACCTGCTTGAAGGGCAAGTTTGTTCAAATGAATGACCTTGACTTTCATTCAAGGTCACAGGGGTCAAATATGCTAAAAAAATTAAACTTACTTCTTCTAAATAGCCAAAAGACCCAGGGACTTAATATTGGGTCTGTAGCATGCTGGGGTGAAGGGCTACCTAGTTTGTTCAAATGAATGACCTTGACCTTCATTCAAGGTCACAGGAGTCAAAAAGGCTAAAATCTTTTAACAACTTCTTCCAAATAACCAAGAGTCCCAGAGACCTAATATTTGGCCTGCAGCTTGCTAGGGTGAAGCGGTCCCAAGTTTGTTCAAATGAATGACCTTGACCTTCATTCAAAGTCACAGGATTCAAAAAGGCTAAAATCTTTAAACGACGACTTCTCAATAACCAACAGTCCCAGAAACCTAATATTTGGCCTGCAGCATGCTAGGGTAAAGGGCTCCCAAGTTTGTTCAAATGAATGACCTTGACCTTCATTCAACGTCACAGGAGTCATAAAGGCTAAAAAATTTAAACTTCTCAATAACCAAGAGTCCCAGAGACCTATTATTTGGCCTGCAGCATGCTAGGGTGAAGGGCTCCCAAGTTTGTTCAAATGAATGACCCTGACCTTCATTCAAGGTCACAGGAGTCATAAAGGCTAAAATCTTTAAACGACTTCCTCTCAATAACCAAGCGTCCCAGGGAATTGTATTCGGCCTGTAGCATGCTGGGGTGAAGGGCTACCAAGTTTGTTCAAATGAATGACCTTGACCTTCATTCAAGGTCACAGGAGTCAAAAAGGCTAAAATCTTTAAACGACTTCCTTTCAATAACCAAGCGTCCCAGGGAATTGTATTAGGTATGTAGCATGCTGGTGTGAAGTGCTACCAACTTTGTTCAAATGAATGACCTTGACTTTCAAGGTCACGTCGATCAAGTATGCTTAAATCTTTAAATGACTTTTAGTGAATAGCCAAAGTGCAGAGAGACATTATATTGGTCATGTAGCATGCTTTCAAATAACTGCAGGATCCATATATATGAAAAGATCACTGCATTGCAGGTGAGCGATTTGGGCCCATTGGGCCCTTGTTTATTTCAGGGATATCAAACAAGCTTGAAGCTATGGCCAAGAAAAAGAATGGGCAAGACATTCGGCATTGGATAAAGGCCATTGTGAATCATGCACTGGGTTTCTGCTTCATGTGATGGTGATCTGGTATCGGCCAAATGGTTGTCTTTGCTGAACAACATCAGCAACAAACATGAGGGACATTCAGAGTATGCAGCATGTGAACATGTGAAATAACTGATGACCGAGCATGGCTGAAGAAAGGTATGTTTGTTGTATTCCTGCATAACAATATATTATTTTACTATTTTTAGATAAATTATTCATACAAGACAAAGCATGCCCCTGTTTTTCAGGTAAACAAAAATAACAAAATCTATTTAATGGAAGTTTGCTATTCAGTTCACAAAATTTTCAGTATGAAAATAATGTTCTTTACAGGATCACTGCCATATAAGCTAATTAATGAAGTGGTGACCGGCAAATTCCTGATGAAGGACATACCAAAGTTGTCACCAGTCCATCAAACCTATGTCCTGGAAGCCGTTCACTCCATCATAAACCATTATGCCCCAAAGAGCACCCATTTCCAGTATGCAGCCATGAATGCAAGGTAATATATCCAACAGATACAAGGAAACTGCCTGAAAATTACCCCACCATACAAATTTTAATTTTGTGACCTGACTTTTAACCTTTCGTTAACCTCTTGGTTGCAAGTTGGAAACCCACATGGGGCAGTTGACAAGAAGTAATATCAGTTCAGTGGTTTTTCTCTAGTTACACCGTCAACCTTACTTTTTCTTAATTGATAAGCTTTTACATGTAATAGACTAGAACCTAAAACAAGAGGCCCAATGGGCCTGTATCGCTCACCTGGCTCTAGAGCAAATTTGCCATTGATTGAGGTCATTTCTACAGATACTATGCTGATAACAACTTTATTCAAATATCAGAGTAAGCTAAGTTTATTCATGTCAATATATTTTTTAGTCCCTCATTCCAGCATACTATTGGCCTAAGATCGGGTCTTGGCTCTTTGCTCTAAGCATGCTACAGACAGGCCCAATATCAAGTCCCTGGGCCTCTTGGTTATTGAGAAGTCGTTTAAAGATTTTAACCTAATTGACCCCTGTGACCTTGAATGAAGGTCAAGGTCATCTATTTGAACAAACTTGGTAGCCCTTCACCCAAGCATGCTACAGGCCCAATATCAATTCCCTGGGCCTCTTGGTTATTGAGAAGAAGTCGTTTGAATATTATAACCTATTTGACAAATGTGACCTTGAATGAAGGTCAAGGTCATTTATTTTAACAAACTTGGTAGCCTTTCACCCCAGCATGCTACAGGACCAATATCAAGTCCCTGTGCCTCTTGGTTATTGAGAAGAAGTCTTTTGAAGATTATAGCCTATTTGACCCATGTGACCTTGAATGAAGGTCCAGGTCATTTATTTTAACAAACTTTGTAGCCCTTCACCCCAGCATGCTACAGGCTAAATATCAAGTCCCTGGACCTCTTGGTTATTGAGAAGAAGTCATTTGAAGATTATAACCTTTTTGACCCATGTGACCTTGAATGAAGGTCAAGGTCATTTATTTTAACAAACTTGGTAGCCTTTCACCCCAGCATGCTACAGGCCCAATATCAAGTCCCTGGGCCTCTTGGTTATTGATAAGAAGTCGTTTGAATATTATAGTGTATTTGACCCATGTGACCTTGAATGATAGTCAAGGTCATTTATTTTAACAAACTTGGTAGCCCTTCACTTTAGCATGCTACAGGCCCAATATCAAGTCCCTGGGCCCTAGTTATTGAGAAGAAGTCGTTTGAAGATTATAACCTATTTGACCCATGTGACCTTGAATGAAGGTCAAGGTCATTTATTTTAACAAACTTGGTAACCTTTCACCCCAGCATGATACAGGCCAAATATCAAGTCCCTGTGCCTCTTGGTTATTGAGAAGAAGTCTTTTGAAGATTATAGCCTATTTGACCCATGTGACCTTGAATGAAGGTCAAGGTCATTTATTTTAACAAGCTTTGTAGCCCTTCACCCCAGCATGCTACAGGCCCGATATCAGGTCCCTGGGTCTTCTGGTTATTGAGAAGAAGTTGTTTGAAGATTATAGTGTATTTGACCCCTGTGACCTTGAATGAAGGTCAAAGTAATTTATTTTAACAAACTTGGTAGCCCTTCACTTTAGCATGCTACAGGCCCAATATCAAGTCCCTGGGCCTCTTGGTTATTGAGAAGAAGTCGTTTGAAGATTATAACCTATTTGACAAATGTGACCTTGAATGAAGATCAAGGTCATTTATTTTAACAAGCTTTGTAGCCCTTCACCCCAGCATGCTACAGGCCCAATATCAGGTCCCTGGGGCTTTTGGTTATTGAGAAGAAGTCGTTTGAAGATTATAGCGTATTTGACCCCTGTGACCTTGAATGAAGGTCAAAGTAATTTATTTTAACAAACTTGGTAGCCCTTCACCCAAGCATGCTACAGGCCCAATATCAGGTCCCTGGGTCTTCTGGTTATTGAGAAGAAGTTGTTTGAAGATTATAGTGTATTTGACCCCTGTGACCTTGAATGAAGGTCAAAGTAATTTATTTTAACAAACTTGGTAGCCCTTCACTTTAGCATGCTACAGGCCCAATATCAAGTCCCTGGGCCTCTTGGTTATTGAGAAGAAGTCGTTTGAAGATTATAGTCTATTTGACCCGTGTGACCTTGAATGAAAGTCAAGGTCATTTATTTTAACAAACTTGGTAGACCTTCACCCCAGCATGCTACAGGCCCAATATCAGGTCCCTGGGGCTTTTGGTTATTGAGAAGAAGTCGTTTGAAGATTATAGCGTATTTGACCCCTGTGACCTTGAATGAAGGTCAAAGTAATTTATTTTAACAAACTTGGTAGCCCTTCAACCAAGCATACTACAGGCCCAATATGAAGTTCCTGGGCCTCTTGGTTATTGAGAAGAAGTTGTTTAAATGAAAAAGTTGACGCCGGACGGACGGCCGGACAGACGGCCGGACAGACGGACGGACGACGGACGCCGCACCATGGCATAAGCTCACTTGCCCTTCGGGCAGGTGAGCTAACAAAATCAAACAAAAACAAGTATATACTGTCTGTAATGCTTTCAGAAATAGTGTAGCTGTTCTTCATTATAATGAGAACAGCAACATACCCCAGGCAACTACAAGGAATGGAGAGTTGAAGTTTGCAACTTGCTACCCCAAAGCTAAAAAAGGGACAGCTGCTGTGTGGTACAACCATGCAAACCTCCACCAACATTTGGTAATTATATATATGTTATGACTTTTATGAATATTTTTCCAATGTTATCATTCTAATTCAGTTGTGCATTAAAAACATTGTAAGAAAAAATTGATAACCTTCCAATTTCTAACAATTGATAAATTATTTTACAGGATATGTCACACTCATCCAGCAAGCCTTGGTGGACAGAAGAAATACAGAGTGTCCAACATATTAAACAGCTTCAAACAATGTCAAGCTTCTCAACCTGTACAACCCTCCCACACTGGCCTCCACATTTGAGCGATTCGATAAGAATGAGCTGATACAACATCGCTCTCGATTTCAAAACACACCAGTTTCCCCATCAGATGAATGCTGCACAGTTTGAAGAAACCAACACAAATTATCTCCGTTATTATTCATTGACACGAGCATATTTGAAGCCACAGCACTGTTCAGATGGAAATGTTTCTCTGATCTTCTGCACATCACAAGCGGGCAATATATTTCTGTTGTGGCGTCCCAACCGATGCCATATCCACCAAACAAATCTCCTATAGGCAATATGTCTGTATATCCTGCAAAGGAAGAATTCATGCTATGTTGGAGACATTTTAGATAGTCTGCTGAATGAGGACAGTGAACTGACTAATTATATTATTTATTGAAGGTTATCTGTGCAATCATGATCTGACAAGAATTCAGAACACATACTTGTACTGTGATAATACATGAACAAGATTATTTTCTAAATCTTTTTTTTTTCCAAAACAAATTTTTGTATTTATTCAAATTAAGGCACTACACTTTGTTATTGATTTTGCTTTGCTACTAGACCAGTGTGAGTTGTATTCTGAGCCAACAGTAATACAATCTAATGTTGGTTTTTAATCATAAAATATCTTGAACTACTAACTCATGTATTGGTTCATTATCATCAAACGGACCCACATTTTCCATGTACTCATACATGGAAACATGCAGAACATGTCTATTCAGGCAGTGAGCAATGAATGCTTCATGGTCTGTGATGCAGTTGAGCTCCGCTGTTTCTGTCTGATGGTTGACAAGATCAATTTCTGTACAGCAAATACACTCCTTTACGGTTGTCATGGATGGGGATTTGCCACAGACACACCTAAAATAACATGCAGCATAATTTTGCATGAATACTGTACATCCATTTCATACCAGACTATTTGTACAATCAAACCTGTAATAGCAGACACCCTTATATAGCGGACAGTTCTAGGAATCCCCAGTGAAAATCACTATATATGGTTATCTTAGTAAAACATATTTATCAACTAAGATGAAAAACAATAATTTCAAATGTTTGCTTTGAAAAGCAAGTACCGCATTTGACTCAATAAGTGTCCATGCCCCCCCTCCCCTTCAAGATATTGGACAGTTGTAAGACAGTTACATGTCTGTGTTTTGTGAAGTCATAATGATATATGTAGATTGACTGACAAAATAATATCTGCAAGCAATTATGGAAAGAGTTTTCATACATTGACCGGTTTATAATGCAAAAACAAATGGCAAAACCGCTTTCAGTATTTTCCCCAAGACTAATACCCCAAAGACACATTCAATGTGCATGCTTTCCAAAGTGCCTTGGGGGCGTACTGTATTGAATGGTGAATACAGTATTTCATTTTTTTTAACTGAATTGAAATGGATTTAATTCACTGTCTGTCAAATCCTATTTTGTTGCCTATTTTTAGGTCATCTGACCCGAAGGGTCAGGATGACCTATAGTCATTTTCATTAACCTATGACAAGTCACAGGTCTGCTTGGTACTGGGTCAAATGAAAAAAAAAATTTGTTTAGTTTCTCAATCCAGAGTAAAAAAAAATGTGTTTGTATACTATCTTCATCCTTGGTTCTTGTTCATTCCGTTGTCTGTTTACATTTTCTGTAACATGGTTCTATTTCAGGTATATATATCAAATAGAAATATCCATGAATCATATGTGAGCATAATGAAAAAATCTTCCTAATCAATCATTTTTAAACCGTGATTTTTTTTAAAAATTAATTATTACCAGAAACAAACTTTGTTTGGAATTATTACATCCTATATAAGTAAACCAAATACTTAAATCAGTATTGAAGTTGCGCTAACTGTAAATTATTGTATCTGCACGAGTAAAGAATGTAGTATATGTCGCAGTCGAAACCTTTCATGTCTTATCATGTAACAGCATCTGTTTTCTTCTAAGAACAAGTTACTTTTAAGGGTTGAATTAGTTGAACAAAAATGGTTCCATTATTGTTATATTTACATTAATTTGTATATAAATGCACATTGAAGGATATTTTGATAGTTATCACTACATTGTGCGAATCTGAAATAACTACATTGTGTGAATCTGAAATAAAATAGACCAATTCAATAATTTATGTATCATATCTTTTAAAACTGTACAATAATTAATTTAATCAATGTTGAATGCTGACAGGGCAATTTCATCTTCCTCATAATTATATGTTACTTTGCATATATAAATATTACAATTTGGGGTTGATGTAAATTAAATCTAAAAAAAAATTTGACCTGTTTGTTTTTTATTTTGGATAATTATGAAAGACATTATTTTGAACAAGCTACCGATCTGGTTGGCCTTGCCTGCATCACAGACTCGGGATTAAGTACAGAATTCTTTTGATCTTCCAGAAGAGCCATATCAGCAAATCTTTTGTATGCTAACCTCCGAGTTTCTGCTAACGTGATGTGACCTAACTTATGCTCATGTCCAGCAACTGTAAACATGTTTTGCTTAACGGTTTGTATTATAGCAAGCAAAAACAATACTTGTATAATAACAAAACATTCGGAACTCCTATGTGTAGAGGTGTTATGATGATGCGCGACTGTCATGTAAAGCTAAAAACAAGGTCCTACTTCACCGTGTTGTTTTTTCAATAAAATTTCCGTTTTGACCAAGTAAATCCATAACTTAACATGCTTATACACAAATACTGGGGGGGAAAAGTTATAATCATTGAGTAGTGTGTACAACGCATTATATCGTGAACGAAACTAACCATGCTGTGTTGTAGAGCCGTTGATCTCGCTGTATGGCTCCCTCGCCGTCTACATCAGAGCTGTCCGAAGGCGAAGTCTTGCCAGAATCACTGATTTTCTCCACTCTCAATGGTTCAAACTGATAGGGAAGAACCTGCAACCTATCATTCACGTCCGGTATTTCGTTGTCACAGGTGTCCATAACGGGAAAAGGTACTAAAATAATCAGCGCGGCGGTGGCAGTGTATAGTTTGTTTACATCAGAGCAACATGGACGTTTGCACTTATGACGTCACGTGATCGCTCAGCTCGGCTCATTAAAATATTTGGCCGAGCTTCACGATTTCTCAGACTCCCTTGAAATGGATGAAAGGGCAATTCGGAATGGCGTGGGATGAACGACATTGTTTTTATACCACATTACGTCATGTTTTATTTAGGTTTTGATCTTAAACAAAAATCGTGTCCCAGATGAGGGCATGGCTAGAAAAAATTGTACTTACAAATTTGTGTATCTCACTCACCTCATGTTGGATGTTCTAGCGCCAATCATGATACTATCACAATCATTCCAGAAAAGGAATCCTGATCCTGCCATGGTAGGTGTACACCTAAAAACATGTAAATCTGCTGCACTCATGAAAATCACAGAGGGTGAGCAGGACAATTCTTTTGTCAAACTGCTAGAAAACGATGTTGCTAAATAATGGGAAAACTAAGAAAAACTAATATTTCCATGCCCAACTTGCCCAAGAGGCGACTAAACTTGGGATCTTATCTTTTCTCTTCTTTCTTAACGACTTTCTTCTTCCTAATGTCTCCCTTGACAATGCCTCACATTTGGCCTTTAGTTGAGCGTTCGCCGCTGTGAGGAAGGTTTTGGGTTCTGTCCCCTAGCCGAGACATACCAGAGTCTTTAAAAATGGTAGTTGCTACTTCTGCTTAGCGCTCAGCATATTTGGAGTGGGACGACTGGTTCGCCCGTTGTCAGCATAATGTGACCAAGTGGGGTGTCCTTCTGGGTGTCTCCGGCAGTATGCTTCATTGAGATAGCATTTTAAATCGGCAAAACTTCCGGCCTATCACAGGGAGACTTAACACGAACATACCGCAGCTTCCCCAAACACACATACGCACTCACCACACGCATACATGTCGCACGCACGGAAGGCCGTCATTAAATGACCTTAGATGTTAATAGGACGTTAAACAAAATAAACCAAACCAAACCAAATTGACCGGCTGCACTCTTGTCTTGACAAAATTTGGACATTTGTCAGAAGACAGGAAATTATGCATCAACTCGGTCCAACTTTCAGCTTTTGACTTAAGCTCATCAATGGATCGCCAGTTTGGTCAATGAAGAACCATCATTGTTCTGGAAAAGTCTTCAGTTAGTGCCCATAATGCTCGAATTTGACTTCCTGAAATAACTGGATTTTTTTTTCAGATTTGCAAATAAAGCCGTACCAGGAATTCTTATCTTCACTCGGATGGTGGAGATATCTATCAAGCGGTGTTTGTTTGGTGACGGTGGATCCTGTTCTTTCAAGTACTCTAGATCCCGGATGACTGACAGATTGAAAGTTTGGTTTGGTTTATTTTGTTTAACGTCATATTAACAGCTAAGGTCATTTAAGGACGGCCTCCCGTGCGTTGGACATGCATGCGTGTGGTGAGTGCGTATGTGTGTTTTGGGAGGCTGCGGTATGTTCGTGTTAAAAGTCTCCTTGTGATAGGCCGGAACTTTTGCCGATTTATAGTGCTACCTCACTGAAGCATACTGCCGAAGACACCAAGCAGCACACCCCACCCAGTCACATTATACTGACAACGGGCGAACCAGTCGTCACACTCCTTGTATGCTGAGCGCTAAGCAGGAGTAGCAACTGCCATTTTTAAAGACTTTGGTATGTCTCGGCTAGGGGACAGAACCCAAAGCCTTCCTCACAGCAGCGAACGCTCAACTAAAGGCCAAAAGTGAGGCATTGTCAAGGGAGACATTAGGAAGAAGAAAGTTGTTAAGAAAGAAGAGAAAAGATAAGATCCCAAATTTAGTCGCCTCTTACGATCATGCAATGGGGGCAGCAGGTACAATTCTTACGCCCTATCTTTTCTCTTCTTTCTTAACAACTTTCTTCTTCCTAATGTCTCCCTTGACAATGCCTCATTTTTGGCCTTTAGTTGAGCGTTCGCCGCTGTGAGGAAGGTTTTGGGTTCTGTCCCCTAGCCGAGACATACCAGAGTCTTTAAAAATGGTAGTTGCTACTCCTGCTTAGCGCTCAGCATATTTGGAGTGGGACGACTGGTTCGCCCGTTGTCAGTATAATGTGACCGGGTGGGGTGTGCTGCTGGGTGTCTTCGGCAGTATGCTTCAGTGAGATAGCACTTTAAATCGGCAAAAGTTCCGGCCTATCACAAGGAGATTAAACACGAACATACCGCAGCCTCCCATAACACACATACGCACTCACCACACGCATGCATGTCGCACGCACGGGAGGCCGTCCTTAAATGACCTTAGCTGTTAATAGGACGTTAAACAAATTAAACCAAACTAAACAATGACACTTCGCTTGCCGAGGAAAAATAGCCAGAACACCGATGGATATTTACCCTGTTTGTCAAGAGCAAGTGGTCTTCCAGTTAAGATTCCGGAGAATCGCTTACATCCATCATTAACTTCAGGAGAGGATTTTTCTCATCTGGAAGTTTTGGGGCCGTTTCTTTCTTCTTCTTGGATCTGTTCCCGCTGGATAGGAAACGGTCATTTTAAACTCGGCCTCTGTCCTGTTGAATAAATGACAAGCACACTGAGTATCAGATAGTCCTTTCTGAAGTGCGTCAAACATCAAGTTATGAGGTTGTCCATGCCAATGTATCATTCCTCGTGTCGGAACCAGAAGGCGTCTTCATTGAAACTGCTAATAACTTCACGAAAGTAATACTGTGTCCGAAGATCAAAGTAATGGGCTGTGATGTGGGTGTTTGCTTGTAGCACTGAAAAAAGAGTGTTTCTATCTGTCGGGTCAACTTGTTTCCCTACTGTTTCAAGCATGCATATCTGCAGGAGCCGTCGCAAGGGTTTAAAGTGAAATTCGGCACAGCTTCCGGTAGAAAAAATGCTGACAAACCTTTTCCTTCATTTATCTGGAATTGATTTAGAGCTCGTAGTTCCTTTGATCATTGAGCCCAGTATTACTGCTTCGCAGAGAAGCTGCAAAGCATAGAATATAACCTTTTGTGGAATTGAAGTATCTCCACTTTGAAGTCGGTCTTGTAATTCTTCTGTAATGTGTCCATCACCAAGTTGCTGATTCACAATATATGTACTTTTTTGTCATGCGGGTTTTCGCATGATTATGTTATGCATAATAAATTAAAAATATTGATGTTGTGCAAAGCGTCCATCCTTGTACCATAATAAATGATCTGTCCATTCAGATATGGACTCGCATTTGTGGACGATTTACGTGTGGGCCAGGTAATGTTGACAACATTTTTCTTGATGCCGACTGGGTTATGGTCAGAACCAATGATTTCTTGCAAGACTTGTCTACTGCTGATTCTGCAAGCTCAACGAAAGAACCACGTATTCCATCAGTTTGACCCGGATTAGTTTGGTTGTCTGCTGGACCCTTGTCATAGCTGTGATGAGCGGATGGTACATCTAAGTCTTGAAGGGCAATATCACCATCCAGTGGAAGATTATTTTATCGTTCATTACTGATTATAATGTCGGAATAAACTACACTGTTGAGTTTTAACCATGCTAAAGCGTTTTGGATTGTGAAGCGCCGAACACGGTAGTCCTTGGTTGATTTATTTTCGCCTTGTTTCTTTACTTTAATTATGTTTATTTCTGATGGGAGTTTTGGCAGTATTTGAGATGGCTCATTTACTTGGGAAATGTCACACAGTGGCCATTGGCCACTATCCCCCCTCCATGTTTCAAAAGGTGAACATTTTTAGCTGGTGATATTCTGGATATCAATTGCTGCTCACATATACACCATAATATTACACTTTATATATAGGCTTGCTTGCTTGCTTGGCCTGCCTGCTGTCATCGCTTGCAAACTATTGCAATGGAATACATTTGGTTTTAATTTCCTCGATTTACGTTTAACTGTTCTATTGATATATTCACGCAACGTCCTAACGACACACAATTTACTATCTGCAGAATACGAAACAAGCTATATATGCCTGTAAGGTTTCCCTCTCTTAGATGTCTTTTCTAATTGAGATATTTCAAATATCACTTTCTCTCCGAACGTTCTCATATAATCAATATCCAAAAATTGTAATGCCTGCACCCTAGAAGCAGTGGTAAGAGCCGCCAGTGCAACTAAATATAAGAGTCAGATATTTCAAAGATAGTTCATGAAGTGGCCATAATGTTCGTAAGTAATTTAGCACTCTGGAAACGTCCCAGGTATATGAATATATAGGTTTTGGAGGTCTGGAGTTAAAATCCTTTCATCAGTCTGGTTATATGAACTGAACCCATGGACCATTTAACCCCGGGTAACGGTACTGTCTGGGTTAGCATATATTTATGACTATTACTAACAGAATAAGAAGCCCCGTCTTGAAAAATACCAGCAAGGTATTCTATTACCCGTATTTCAGCCGGGAGAAATGGATCAACTTGTCGCGAAATACACCTAATAATCCACTTTCTCCAAGCATGTTCATACTGCTTGATTGTGCCGACCCTCCAGGATGCCGTGATGGCCGAGGCAGTGTATGCTGAAATTCCCTGGTTCTCCAGTGCCTTCCTGTCACCACGCAGGCGGTAAGATTGATATGCCTCACCATAGGATGGTGCTCCGCGTTGTGTGGAAGCGTTAGCCTTGTGCCTTGGTAACCTGCAAGGAAGAGATATCAGGTTAGCTAAAACAAGGGGAAACCATGGCTGTGTAGACCAAAATGGCATAACCAATAGTGCTTGGTCAACCTGTTCACTAACAATTTTGTTCATAATTCTGCCCAATAAACTGAATGGTGGAAATATGTATGGTATTATATCATTCCAGGACACAGAAAAATCATCTACTATCAAAGCATCAGGGTCAAATGACCATGCGGCATAATAATCAATTCTAGTATTGAGCCTAGACGCAAATAAATCAATCCTTGGTTGAAAAAATGTTGAACATATCCTATCAAAAATATCTTGCTTTAATGTCCATTCAGTTAAGGGAAAAAAGTGCCTTTCGTAAGCGTACGCCACCCATCATGGATGCATCAGTTTCTACCCATACTGTAGGGAGGGATTTATTCAATTAACATTTTTATTTTTCATACACATATAAATATATTGGTTTGGTTTGGTGTATTTAGTTCAACGTCCTATTAACAGCTAAGGTCATTTAAGGACGGCCTCCCGTGCGTGCGACATGCATGTGTGTGGTGAATGCGTATGTGTGTTTTGGGAGGCTGCGGTATGTTCGTGTTAAGTCTCTTGTGATAGTGCTCAAAAGGAGGATGGTTGTAAATTCATATTTAATAGTATACAGTATATAATATTATATGCTTTACATATATAACTTATATAAGTGTTCACATAAAGATGCGATTAGTTAGTGAGCAGTACTAATTTCCTCTTTGTTTCTCCACAGAACATTCTCCATCAGTTCATTGTCCGTGTTTATGTTTCCGACACGAACCAACAACGACGTGGAAGGATGGCACGACCGCTTGCAAGATGGTAAGTGAGGAGAAACTTGCCGATTCCAGACAGAGGACAAGAGTTAAGTCTGGGGCAGATACAGGGCCGATGAAATCTCAACATCCCAAACCACAGGTACATTGTAAGTTTGAGCACGTGATCACTGCCGGGCTTTTGTCCATCATCCTGTGGAATAATTATACCCCACCACTGACAAGCAGACTAAGTGATCAATGCCGGGCTTTCGTCCACAATCCTGTGGACATACTTATACCCCCACCACTGACAGGTATGGTATGGCAGTGATCAGGAAGAGGCGCTGAAAAAAGGCAGAAACCGTGTGCCACTTTATCATTGCACGGAACCAATAAGTTCGGATTTTAAGTAGAAGTTGTCGTGTACATTGAAGCCTGTCATGCCTAATGATATACAGCTGTATATCTTTTAATGTTTGTTTAGCAATGGCGTGTTGTGGAATAAATTGTGTTAGTCTTATGCTCGAAAGAAAAGTGTACGCTCGGAAGAAAAGTGTATCAGAAAAAGCATTGACATAATTTGCTTGCTACAGAAGGATAAGAGACGCGATGTGTAAGTATACTTTTTTTTAATTTTCGTAATATATAATGTAGTTTTATATTTAGGCACCAAACTTTTATAAGATACTGGCAAATAAATACACACCTAAACGGAATGACACGGGAATATGTCTTAATGGATTCCTGTGTTATACTCTATTAAATGATTTCAAGATAAGTCAAATATAAAATATGCCATGATTACTCGTTTAAAGGTAAGCATACATGGTAGACCTATCATTATAAACTGGTAAACGATATTCAATTTCAATATATGTTCTACATATGTGTATTGAATATAATGAAAACATGCTCATTGTAGACAGTACAGGGGACTGCGTTCGTTAATGATATTATAGGAGAATGTGATTCCTTCCAGCGTCAGAGTTCGGTTTCCATGTGGCTGATTATGTTATATTCGCTGGGATGATCTCGTTCTCCATAGGGATAGGTGAGTATGTGATGATTACTGTTAAAAAGAACAAGAGATCCCAGAGGGATCTTGGCGCCCACCATTGAATGATCTTCATAGGTTCCATGTCAGATTGATCTTTTCTCTACTTTTCCCTTCATTTTACTAATCTGTGAAAATTGAGACATCCTCCAGTACTTTTCAAACAAGGGAATCCTAGCTATATAAGAAATTTGAGATTTAACGATAATGGCTGTAGATTTAACGATAATGGCTGTTTGTTTGCCAGGTTGTTTTCAGGACAGACTGGTCCAAAAATGCAATACAATGGACCAAGAGGAACCTACTTATGAAATTTGAGAAAGATCCATTCAGTACTTTGAGAAATAGAGATAACAAACTTCAATTGTCAAAATCCAAGATGGCGGTCTGTCGGCCATATTGTTTTCCAATTGATCTCAAAATGCAATATGCATAACGAGGCACCAAGGGGAACCACCATATGAAATTTGAGAAAGATCCCTTCAGTACTTTCTCAGAAATAGCGATAACAAACTTCAATTGTCAAAATCCAAGATGGCTGCCTGTCGGCCATGTTGTTTTCAGATTGGTCTCAAAGCGCAATATGCATAACTAGGCACCAAGGGAAACTTACATATGAAATATGAGAAAGATCCATTCAGTACTTTCTCAGAAATAGTGATAACAAACTTCAATTGTCAAAATCCAAGATGGCTGCCTGTCGGCCATGTTGTTTTCCGATTGGTCTCAAAACGCAATATGCATAACTAGGCACCAAGGGAAACTTACATATGAAATTTCAGAAAGATCCATTAGGTACTTTCTCAGAAATAGTGATAACAAACTTAAATTGTCAAAATCCAAGATGGCTGCCTGTCGGCCATGTTGTTTTCCGATTGGTCTCAAAACACAATATGCATAACTAGGCACGAAGGGAAACCTACATATGAAATTTCAGAAAGATTCATTCAGTACATTCTCAGAAATAGCGATAACAAACTTCAATTGTCAAAATCTAAGATGGCTGCCTGTCGGCCATGTTGTTTTCAGATTGGTCTCAAAACGCAATATGCATAACTAGGCACCAAGGGAAACCTACATATGAAATTTCAGAAAGATCCATTCAGTACTTTCTCAGAAATAGTGATAAAAAACTTAAATTGTCAAAATCCAAGATGGCTGCCTGTCGGCCATGTTGTTTTCGAATTGGTCTCAAAACGCAATATGCATAACTAGGCACCAAGGGGAACCTACATATGAAATTTCAGAAAGATCCCTTCAGTACTTTCTCAGAAATAGCGATAACAAACTTCAATTGTCAAAATCCAAGATGGCTGCCTGTCGGCCATGTTGTTATCCGATTGGTCTCAAAACGCAATATGCATAACTAGGCACCAAGGGAAACCTACATATGAAATTTCAGAAAGATCCATTCAGTACTTTCTCAGAAATAGTGATAAAAAACTTAAATTGTCAAAATCCAAGATGGCTGCCTGTCGGCCATGTTGTTTTCGAATTGGTCTCAAAACGCAATATGCATAACTAGGCACCAAGGGGAACCTACATATGAAATTTCAGAAAGATCCCTTCAGTACTTTCTCAGAAATAGCGATAACAAACTTCAATTGTCAAAATCCAAGATGGCTGCCTGTCGGCCATGTTGTTATCCGATTGGTCTCAAAACGCAATATGCATAACTAGGCACCACGGGAAACCTTTATATGAAATTTGAGAAAGATCCCCTCGGTACGTTCTCAGAAATAGCGATAACAAACTTCAATTATCAAAATCCAAGATGGCTGCCTGTCGGCCATGTTGTTTTCCGATTGGTCTCAAAACGCAATATGCATAACTAGGCACCAAGGGGAACCTACATATGGAATATGAGAAAGATCCATTCAGAACTTTCTGAGAAATAGCGATAACAAGAATTGTTTACGGACGGAGGGACGGACGGACGGACGGACGGACCACGGACCACGGACGCAGGGCGATTTGAATAGCCCACCATCTGATGATGGTGGGCTAAAAATCGACGGATTTTTTATAATCAATATAACATTTTCACATGATGAATCATTACGCTCGATGCGATTTAAATATTCATAAAATTGAAATATTCATAAGAATTTTTTTATTGTATGTGAGAAATACTCGGCGAAACATACAACACTTACGAATAAACACGTGGCTCCGTGTATGACTAGGTGTGTATTCCGCCTGTTCCGGTGGCGGACAGAAGACTACCTTGGAGTATCTGGTCGGGAATCGTCGACTGAGAATGTTACCGGTCGCCATCTCCCTTGTCGTTTCCTTCCAGTCGTCTATACTGGTACTAGGCTACCCTGCTGAAGTTTACATCTATGGCGGAGATCTCCTCTGGGAGAGTGTTGGGTTGATGATAGCCATGTTAGTGTCCGCACGAGTAGTGGCGCCAATGTTTCACCCTCTCAAACTGACAAGTGTATTTGAGGTAAAGGACTCGTACTGTTCAAAATAGGTTGCTTGCATAGTCAAACATCAAACCGTAATAAACGTTTTGGTTAATTTTATTTGTTGAACGTCCTATCAACAGCTAAGGTCATTAACATAAAAGTTATACAAGTTACTATAACTTGTTTCCGGATCCCATTCTTTCGTACTTTACTACTTTTTGTATGTGTTGTTATAAAGTTAATGTTAAATTATAAATGAAATAAAGAATATATTAAACCGTTATTCTTTAGAGATAACATACCGGTAAAGGAAAGCAATGAGTAATTTTCAAAAATGATTTGATATTCCTCGTATATTAATACCA
Source organism: Pecten maximus (assembly GCF_902652985.1). Classification (NCBI taxonomy): domain Eukaryota; kingdom Metazoa; phylum Mollusca; class Bivalvia; order Pectinida; family Pectinidae; genus Pecten; species Pecten maximus. The sequence goes on along the minus strand of NW_022982732.1, from coordinate 245,931 downwards.
TAGGTATATATCTAACGTCAAAATGATTCAGCCGTTTAAGATAAAGTAATATATATATATATATATGTAACATCCCGAAAAGTACTTGTATTTCATTCGAAAATGCTGTCTTCAGCAAGCCTTCATTATATCTAAGTTATGTCCAATCTGATGTTCTCTCAATACGTTTTGACTGCTCGAAAAATATTTAAGTTTTCATGTTTGGATCTAATTCATATTGTCAGTTAGAGGTACATAACTGGGAAACAGAAACGTTCGAATGTTTTCTTGTCTGGTTCAGAAGCAGTAGTGTTCAATAGTTTGACGAGAAAAACCCATATTTTGGAGGTAGGTAAAGAGAAAAGCATTCGCCAGGACACTGACAGTCTTTCAGTTAATCGATTCCGTTTAGAGTTTTGGTTAAGTTTTATTTGTTTTACGTCCTATTAACAGCTAAAGTCATTTAAGGACTGCCTCCCGTACGTTCGATACGCATGCGTGTGGTGAGTGCGTTTGTGTGTTTTGGGAGGCTGTGATTTGTTCGTGTTAAGTCTCCTTGTGATAGGCCGGAACTTTTGCCGATTTATAGAGCTACCTCACTGAAGCATACTGCCGAAGACACCCAGCAGCATACCCTACCCGGTCACATTATACTGACAACCAGTAGTCCCACTCAAAATATGCTGAGCGCTAAGCAGGAGTAGCAACTACCATTTTTAAAGATTCTGGTATGTCTCGGCCAGGGGACAGAACCCAAAGCAAAGTGAGGCATTGCATTAGGAAGAAGAAAGCTGTAAAGAAATAAGGGAAAAGATAAGACCCCAAATTTAGTCGCCTCTTACGATCATGCAATGGGGGCAGCAGGTACAATTCTTACGCCCTACCTGCAGGGACCTTCCGTTTAGAGTCTTTGAACTGTACCCATCCCAGTTGCTACTTACGGGACTAATTTCGTTTCCGGAACGAGTTCTCTCATGACTTTAGTTAACTTTCAAAAATAACGTACCAACACGTTGTACGTGAGGATTTCATGTTCATTAATTTTCCATCTGTCTCGTGTACATTGCTTGCTGTTCCCGAAGTTGCATGCCTAAATATCATAAAAGCTGGTAACTGTATTTGTATGAAAATCCTGTTAGTGTTGGTCGTCATCTTTAATATTTGGAGGTTTATGTATGCTAATAATGATTCCCTGATTTTCCTGCTTATTTCAAGTATTTCCTTCCCCTAGACTCACTGATTTTGTTTGTTTTATTATTGTAATTACTAGGAACGTAATTTGAATTTAATGACACTATTTTGTATAAGATTTTTGTGATATTTTACAATTTCATTTGTTCCATTTTGATTGTGTAGTGACATCTAGATATAAGATTTTCATAAACATCACCTATTGTTCACTAATTGCGTATTGGGAAAAATATCTTTACTATAGGTAACGTAATAAAGCTAGCAAGTACTAAGTAGTGATTGCAATTTTTATTTTATTTATAGTATTTTGAACTTCGATACAAAAGCAAAGCACCCCGTACATTGGGAACAGTCATTGGGATGCTGTATTATGTACGTATGCTTTACTTATCCGTAAATAGTCATAAAACTTGGATCATATCTTTCCAATTTAAGCGTCCATAGATTAAATTTTGACTACATAACGTGTTTCTGCATGCTCTCTAAGTATTTATCGAGATTGAGGATAATGTTATTCATGACCGAGAAATTCCACTATAAGATGAATATGCTCGTTATACAAACATGTCGTGCTAACTCATAAAAGATGAGAAACAGGATAGCTATAAAAACATAAAAAGTGGATATACACGAAAAATGTATACAATGTACATTGACGTGTAATATTTATACGATCATTTCAACTTCATGTTTACCACACATATAGGTTTCTAGGTAAGCGAAGACATCACACTGAAAAAAGAACAAGGTTTGCGAAGTTCATAATTTACAATTTGTAGTCAGAATCAAGAATTAAACTCTTTGAAATTCGATTTTATTTGGTTTGGTTTGGTTAAGTATTATTGTACGTCCTATCAACAGCTGTAGTCATTCAAAGATTAAACTATAATACCTGTTTTGAAAAGCAACATATTTTACGTGAACTATTTTTATGACGCCGTTGCAGATATTTTATATGGGTATCGTTCTCTACGGACCTGCTACAGCTTTGGAAGCAGGTATGTATTTTTAAATCCGTCATGTTCGTATTATTCCAAGATACCCAACAATAAACCACAAATGTTTCACATTACCTCTCGATTACTTTTATGTAAGTAAATCAAATATTTTATCATTGCATTGTGTACTGTAGGCTTCGCTACTTTCTTGTATAACATGCCTTGAAGAAATTAATGTTAAAATGAAGATGTACATATTTACGTGTGCCACATGATAATAAGTCCATCAAGATAAACCCACCTGGGCCGATCAGTTTAGTAATAAAGCTTTCGTATGTCAAGAAGGTGAGATTAAATCCTGGTAAAGATATATAACAATAAGTACACATAAATATGTCTCCGCACCTGCATATTAATTAGATAAAGTCAAATTGTGGATTTAATTCCTACAATGTATTCCTCCAAATGTAAACAAGAGGCCCATGGGGCCTGTATCGCTCACCTGGTTGGATTGGACCAAATGTTAAAATAATGTTCATATTGAATTTGTTTTATTTGTAAATCTCTAACAATGCTATATATCGTTATAGTGTGGGAATCCGAACTGATTTAAAGATTAATGAAGTCCAGACTCTCTAAAGGTCTGAAAGACCTCAAGAATTGTTTTTAGAACATGCATGCATTCATCACTTTATAACTAGTAGCGATTTAAAGGAATTAAAACTATTTCCCCTATTGAGCCCCACCCTTTTGGCCCCTCGGGGGGGTCAGAGTCACCATTTATGCAAAATGTGTTCCCCTTTCCCCAAGGATGTTTCTGACCAAATTGGGTTCAAATCCATTTATAACTTTATGACTAGTAGCGATTTAAAGGAATAACCTCTATTTCCCCTATTGGGCCCCGCCCCTTTGGTCCCTTTGGGGTCAGAGCCACCATTTATGCAAAATCTGTTCCCCTTCTGCCAAGGATGTTTCTGACCAAGTTGGGTTCAAATCCATTCATAACTTTATGAAAAGTAGCGATTTAAAGGAATTACCTCTATTTCCCCTATTGGGCCCCGCCCCTTTGGGGTCAGAGCCACCATTTATGCAAAATCTGTTCCCCTTCCCCCAAGGATGTTTCTGACCAAATTGGATTAAAATCCATTCATAACTTTATGACTAGTAGCGATTTAAATGAATTACCTCTATTTCCCCTATTGGGCCTGCCCCTTTGGCCCCTCGGGGGTCAGAGTCACCATTTATGCAAAATTTGTTCCCCTTCCCCCAAGGATGTCTCTGACCAAATTGGGTTAAAATCCATTCATAACTTTATGACAAGCAGCGATTTAAAGGAATTACCTCTATTTCCCCTATTGGGCCCCGCCCCTTTGGCCCCTCGGGGGTCAGAGTCACCATTTATGCAAAATCTGTTCCCCTTCCCCCAAGGATGTCTCTGACCAAATTGGGTTAAAATCCATTCTTAACTTGATGACAAGCAGCGATTTAAAGGAATTACCTCTATTTCCCCTATTGGGCCCCGCCCCTTTGGGTTCTCGGGGGTCAGAGCCAACATTTATGCAAAATCTGTTCCCCTTCCCTCAAGGATGTCTCTGACCAAGTTGGGTTCAAATCCATTCATAACTTTATGACTAGTAGCGATTTAAAGGAATTACCTCTATTTCCCCTATTGGGGCCCTGTCCATTTGGCCCCTCAGGGGTCAGAGCCACCATTTATGCAAAATCTGTTCCCTTTCCCCCAAGGATGTTTCTGACCAAGTTGGGTTCAAATCCATTCATAACTTTATCACTAGTAGCGATTTAAAGGAATTACCTCTATTTCCCCTATTGGGGCCCCACCCCTTTGGCCCCTCGGGGGTCAGAGTCACCATTTATGCAAAATCTGTTCCCCTTCTGCCAAGGTTGTTTCTGGCCAAATTTGGTCAAAATCCAATAAGAACTTCTTGACTAGTAGCGATTTAAAGGAATTACCTCTATTTCCCCTATTGGGCCCCGCCCCTTTGGGTTCTCGGGGGTCAGAGCCAACATTTATGCAAAATCTGTTCCCCTTCCCTCAAGGATGTCTCTGACCAAGTTGGGTTCAAATCCATTCATAACTTTATGACTAGTAGCGATTTAAAGGAATTACCTCTATTTCCCCTATTGGGGCCCTGTCCATTTGGCCCCTCAGGGGTCAGAGCCACCATTTATGCAAAATCTGTTCCCTTTCCCCCCAAGGATGTTTCTGACCAAGTTGGGTTCAAATCCATTCATAACTTTATCACTAGTAGCGATTTAAAGGAATTACCTCTATTTCCCCTATTGGGCCCCACCCCTTTGGCCCCTCGGGGGTCAGAGTCACCATTTATGCAAAATCTGTTCCCCTTCTGCCAAGGTTGTTTCTGGCCAAATTTGGTCAAAATCCAATAAGAACTTCTTGACTAGTAGCGATTTAAAAGAATTACCTCTATTTCCCCTATTGGGCCCCGCCCCTTTGGCCCCTCTGGGGTCAGAGTCACCATTTATGCAAAATCTGTTCCCCTTCCCCCAAGGATGTCACTGAACAAGTTGGGTTCAAATCCATTCATAACTTTATGACTAGTAGCGATTTGAAAGAATTACCTCTATTTCCCCTATTGGGCCCCGCCCCTTTGGCCCCTCGGGGGTCAGAGTCACCATTTATGCAAAATCTGTTCCCCTTCTGCCAAGGATGTTTCTGGCCAAATTTGGTCAAAATCCAATAAAAACTTCTTGACTAGTAGCGATTTGAAGTAAATGTTGACGGACGACGGACGGACGGACGGACGGACGGACGACGGACAGACGACGGACGCTGCGCCATGACATAAGCTCACCGGACCTTCGGTCCAGGTGAGCTAAAAAAGTAAGAAATTAAGCTCAGTTATCGGAAAGTTTTAACACTGTACACTTAATGAACAAATTCCAATTAACGGTAACCTATTGTTGAGATTCAAAATCTTTAATATAACTAATTGAATAGTATACCATCCCCAGTCTCGTATCAAAGCAGACTTCAACTAAAATGTCTGCCACTTCCTCGGAAACGGTGACCGGAAGATATATATTTATCACAGGGAACATCTCCAAATCATTTCATTTTTTTTATTTCAACAAGAAAGCTTTTTTACTTGCGTTGTTAGCTTTAAAGTGAAATGTATATTTGTTTCCAGTTACTGATTTTCCGTTTTGGGCTTCTGTGTTCATCGTGGCAGGGACAGCCATTATCTACACCTCTATAGTAAGTCGTTTGTATACGTCTAGTAAGATTTCTCGTTGAAATATGATAGACGTTATTAGAAGATCACGGGGATATAGATATATCTTCATTATATAATATTAATAACATTAAAACCAGTCTTTCTAACTTGATTTAGTTATTACACTCTTAACGGTCCGTCAACACTATAAGGTCATTGGGCTAATAAATGGCAAGCAAAATGGTCATAAAACATAATATCAAATAAACGGAATAAGTTAATGTAACCGGTGCTTTGGAAAGGTGGCGGCCACTTTGTGGAACAACTTACCATCTGTTACCATGAAGTGGAAAACCCTAACAAAATTCAAGGAGGTTAAAACTCTGTTGATGTTTGGTTTAAATAGTCTCTTGTAGACGTCTTGTACACATTATCATCTTACTGCTCAAGTCGATATATGTTAGATATGTTGGGTACATTGTTTAACAACTGAATAACACTTGTTCATATATTATAATATGTATAGCGCATTGGAGTAACAAATTAGATAGTGCGCTATATAAATGTTGTATATTATATTAACATGCGCTTCCATGTGTCACGCCTGTACGAACAGAGTAAATTTCGTAAACATAATGGTATGATGAACAATACGAATGATTAGACATGGATGAAACTATGTGAAATCATACATTATAGTTTTGTACAGGGTGGACTCGAAGTGGTCGTACGGATAGATGCATTACAATGTCTCATTATATCTTTGTACAGCGAGGAATTTAGGCGTTCGTGTGGACGGATGTATTACAATGTCTAATTACATGTTATAGAGCGGACGCAAGGCGGTCCTGTGAGCGGATATATTATAATGTTTTACTATTTCTCTGTACAAGGCGGACTCAAGGCCGTCCTGTGGACCGATGCAATAAAATGATTTTTGATATTACGCGATGACCGAGTTAGCCTCCCGTTACGAGATCTTCAACAAAATAGGGCTTAATTTATTGTGTGAAATTGTGTATTTTGGTCTGGCTGAGGATGGTCGTGTGTAAAGATCTATTTCAATGTCTCATTATATCTATATACAGGATGGACTCCAAGCATTTTCTAAGGCGCTCGTGTTGACGTATGTATTACAATATCTTATATCTCCGTACAGGTCAGACTCGAGGCGGTCGTGTGGACAGATGTTTTATAATGCCTTATATCTCCGTACAGGGCAGACTCAAGCCGGTCGTGTTGACGTATGCATTAACAATGTCTTATATCTCCGTACAGGTCAGACTCAAGGCGATCGTGTGGACGTATACATTACGATGTCTCATATCTCCGTACAGGTCAGACTCAAGCGGTCGTGTTGACGTATGTTTTACAATGCCTTATATCTCCGTACAGGTCAGACTCAAGGCGGTCGTGTGGACGTATGTTTTACAATGCCTTATATCTCCGTACAGGGCAGACTCAAGGCGGTCGTGTGGACAGATGTTTTATAATGCCTTATATCTCCGTACAGGGCAGACTCAAGCCGGTCGTGTTGACGTATGCATTAACAATGTCTTATATCTCCGTACAGGTCAGACTCAAGGCGATCGTGTGGACGTATACATTACGATGTCTCATATCTCCGTACAGGTCAGACTCAAGCGGTCGTGTTGACGTATGTTTTACAATGCCTTATATCTCCGTACAGGTCAGACTCAAGGCGGTCGTGTGGACGTATGTTTTACAATGCCTTATATCTCCGTACAGGGCAGACTCAAGGCGGTCGTGTGGACAGATGTTTTATAATGCCTTATATCTCCGTACAGGGCAGACTCAAGCCGGTCGTGTTGACGTATGCATTAACAATGTCTTATATCTCCGTACAGGTCAGACTCAAGGCGATCGTGTGGACGTATACATTACGATGTCTCATATCTCCGTACAGGTCAGACTCAAGCGGTCGTGTTGACGTATGTTTTACAATGCCTTATATCTCCGTACAGGTCAGACTCAAGGCGGTCGTGTGGACGTATGTTTTACAATGCCTTATATCTCCGTACAGGGCAGACTCAAGGCGGTCGTGTGGACAGATGGTTTACAATGCCTTATATCTCCGTACAGGGCAGACTCAAGGCGGTCGTGTTGACGTATGTTTTACAATGTCTTATATCTCCGTACAGGGCAGACTCAAGGCGGTCGTGTTGACGTATGTTTTACAATGCCTTATATCTCCGTACAGGGCAGACTCAAGGCGGTCGTGTGGACGTATACATTACAATGTCTTATATCTCCGTACAGGTCAGACTCAAGGCGATCGTGTGGACGTATACATTACGATGTCTCATATCTCCGTACAGGTCAGACTCAAGCGGTCGTGTTGAGGTATGTTTTACAATGCCTTATATCTCCGTACAGGTCAGACTCAAGGCGGTCGTGTGGACGTATGTTTTACAATGCCTTATATCTCCGTACAGGGCAGACTCAAGGCGGTCGTGTTGACGTATGTTTTACAATGTCTTATATCTCCGTACAGGGCAGACTCAAGGCGGTCGTGTTGACGTATGTTTTACAATGCCTTATATCTCCGTACAGGGCAGACTCAAGGCGGTCGTGTGGACGTATGTTTTACAATGTCTTATATCTCCGTACAGGTCAGACTCAAGGCGGTCGTGTTGACGTATGTCTTACAATGTCTTATATCCCCGTACAGGTCGGACTCAAGGCGGCCGTGTTGACAGATGTTTTACTATAAGACTCTTATCATATGTGGTCATGTAGGATTGGGATATTCCACCCGAGGGGTCACAAAATGTGGTAAAACCCGAGGCTCCGCCGAGGGTTTTACCACATTTTGTGACCCAGAGGGTGAAATATCCCTATCCTACATGAACCACATATGATTGAGTATTTTTCTCTCATTCCCCAACCTAAAATATGCAAAAATAGGCACTATCTGTCGATAGCTTTCTCAGATAGACGCCATTTTTTCTCAATCCAAACTTTTTTTCTACTGCATATAATAAACAAAGAACAGCGCCAATCGATTTACCATACCCCATATATGCAAACGACGTTTGCTGTTCTAAAAACGAAGGAAACCATTCATTTCACACAGTCTAACGTTGTTTCAGCAGCCCTGTCATTGCAAGCGAAGCCAAATCACTTGATGTCGGCCAAGCTAGTGTGTCCTTTCGCGTGAAAATAGAGTTCCATGTTTTATTAATAAAAAACAATCAAAGAACGTGTTTTTTTTACATAATTTATATCATAAATAAAAAAAAATATTATCTGATTGCATATCTTAATTCAATGTATTGTTGAAATGTTTAAATCATGAAGAGATTTAAAGTACCGATGACCTACTTTTGTATCATTGCGCGCGCGTGGCTATCCTACACCGAAAGCGAGGTAATACACACACAGCAAGCATGGGTGTATTTACCTTGACAGACCAGTATGATACCGGTAGGGATGAGAGAAAATGTCTTATTATACCCCCTACAGGGAGGACTCAAGGCGGTCGTGTGGACGGATGTATTACAATGCCTCATTATGACGATAGGCATGATCGCTGTCATCATAAAGGTAAGTACTGCAATCCCGATTTCTATGGTATTCAGTTTTGTTCGAGATACATTTCAATCAGGCGCATATGTAATACAAGACATACACATTATATTTGAATAGATATGAAAACAGTGAGGACCGAAACGTTAGGGAAGTTGGAATGAAGTTTTTGATTAAACAATGGCTAAATGAGCCGCCGGCTGGGATTTCGGTCCTAAAGACAAAAATCAAAATTGAGTTTTTGGTATTTAAATAATCTAGAGATAATGACGGTTAAATTGGTGTAAAATAGCTTTGGTGTGTCAATAACTGACGATTTGACGCTACATTGAATATATGTCGCATTTCGTATGCTAGATGACGTTGGCGTTACCAACGACGTCATTTTACCAGTGCCATTTTGCACGTCAATTTTTGCGACGTCATTTATCACAGACAGTTGCATAATGCTTTACTGTAACGGGTTTTGAACTGAAGACTGAACTATTGTAGTTGTTTATAGTCATTAAAAAAGAAATAACTCTTTTTTTTAGTTGTTATGATTCATTTATTTACAAGGATAAAATTCGCGATTCACATATCAACTTGTACACAAACATGTATCTAACAAACAATCAGTTACATCCCTTACATACAAAAACAATCAGTCACATCCCTTACTTACAAAAACAATCAGTCACATCCCGTACATACAAAAACAATCAGTCACATCCCTTACATACAAAAACAATAAGTCACATCCCTTACATACAAAAACAACCAGTCACATCCCTTACATACAAAAAACAATCAGTCACATCCAGTACATACAGTCACATCCCTTACATACAATAACAATCAGTCACATCCCGTACATACAAAAACAATCAGTCACATCCCGTACATACAAAAACAATCAGTCACATGCCTTACATACAAAAACAATCAGTCACATCCCTTACATACAAAAACAATCCGTCACATTCCTTACATATAAAAACAATCAGTCACATCCCTTACATACAAAAACAATCAGTCACATCCCTTACATACAAAAACAATCAGTTACATCCCTTACATATAAAAACAATAGGTCACATCCCTTACCTAATACAAAAAAACAATCAGTCACATCCCTTACATACAAAAAACAATCAGTCACATCCCTTACATACAAAAACAATCAGTCACATCCCTTACATACAACAAGAGGCCCATGGGGCCTGTATCGCTCACCTGGTTGGATTAGACCAAATGTCGAAATAATGTTCATATTCAATTTGTTTTATTTGTAAAACTCTAACAATGCTATATATGGTTATAGTGTGGGAATCCGAACTGTTTAAAGATTAATGAAGTCCAGACTCTCTAAGGTCTGAAAGACCTCAAGAATTGTTTATAGAACATGCATTCATCACTTTATGACTAGTAGCGATTTAAAGGAATTACCTCTATTTCACCTATTGGGTCCCGCCCCTTTGGCCATTCGGGGGTCAGAGTCACCATTTATGCAAAATCTGTTCCCCTGTTTCTGACCAAATTGGGTTCAAATCCATTCATAACTTGATGACTAGTAGCGATTCAAAGGAATTACCTCTACTTCCCCCACTGGGCCCCGCCCTTTTGGCCCCTTTAGGATCAGAGTCACCGTTTATGCAAAATCTGTTCCCCTTCCCCTAAGGATGTTTCGGACCAAATTGGGTTCAAATCCATTCATAACTTTATGACAAGTAGTGATTTAAAGGAATTACCTCTATTTCCACTATTGGGCCCCGCCCCTTTTGTCCCTTGGGGGTCAGAGCCACCATTTATGCAAAATCTCTTCCCCTTCCCCCAAGGATGTTTCTGACCAAATTGGGTTGAAATCCATTCATATCTTTATGACAAGTAGAGATTTAGAGGAATTACCTCTATTTTCCATATTTGGCCCTGCCCCTTTGGCCCCTCGGGGGTCAGAGCCACCATTTATGCAAAATCTCTTCCCCTTCCCCAAAGGATGTTTCTGACAAAATTTGGTTCAAATCCATTCATAACTTTATCACTAGTAGTGATTTAAAGGAACTACCTTTATTTCCCCTATTGGGCCCCGCCCCTTTGGCCCCTCGGGGGTCAGAGCCACCATTTATGCAAAATCTAATCCCCTTCCCCAAGGATGTTTCTGACCAAATTGGGTTCAAATCCATTCATAACTTTATGACTAGTAGCGATTTAGAGGAATTACCTCTATTTCCCATATTTGGCCCCGCCCCTTTAGCCCCTTTGGGGTCAGAGCCACCATTTATGCAAAATCTGTTCCCCTTCCCCCAAAGATATCTCTGACAAAATTGGGTTTAAATCCATTCATAACTTTATGACAAGTAGCGATTTAAAGGAATTACCTTTATTTCCCCTATTGGGCCCCGCCCCTTTGGTCCCTTTGGGGTCAGAGCCACCATTTATGCAAAATCTTTTCCCCTTCCCCCAAGGATGTTTCTGACCAAATTGGGTTCAAATCCATTCATAACTTTATGACTAGTAGCGATTTAAAGGATTAACACCTATTTAACACCCTTTGGCCCCTCGGGGGTCAGAATCACCATTTATGCAAAATCTGTTCCCCTTCCCCCAAGGATGTTTCGGACCAAATTGGGTTCAAATCCATTTATAAATTGATGACTAGTAGTGATTTAAACGAATTACCTCTTTTTCCCCTATTGGGCCCCGCCCCTTTGGCCCCTCGGGGGTCAGAGCCACCATTTATGCAAAATCTCTTCCCCTTCCCCAAAGGATGTTTCTGACCAAATTGGGTTCAAATCCATTCATAACTTTATGACTAGTAGAGATTTAGAGGAATTACCTCTATTTCCCATATTTGGCCCCGTCCCTTTGGCCCCTCGGGGGTCAGAATCACCATTTATGCAAAATCTGTTCCCCATCCCCCAAGGATGTTTCTGACCAAATTGGGTTGAAATCCATTCATAACTTTATGACAAGTAGCGATTTAAAGGAATTGCCTCTATTTCCCCTATTTGGCCCCGCCCCTCAGGCCCTGGGGGTTCAGAGTAAAAATTTATACAAACTCTGTTCACCTTCTGCCAAGGATGTTCCTGACCAAATTTGGTTCAAATTCATTCATAACTTCATGACTAGTAGCGATTTAAAGGAGTAACGATATTTCCCCTATTTGGCCCCGCCCCTCAGGCCCCTGGGGGTTCAGAGTAAAAATTTATACAAACTCTGTTCCCCTTCTGCCAAGGATGTTACTGACCAAATTTGGTTCAAATTCATTCATAACTTCATGACTAGTAGCGATTTAAAAGAGTAACTCTATTTCCCCTATTTGGCCCCGCCCCTCAGGCCCCTGGGGGTTCAGAGTAAAAATTTATACAAACCCTGTTCACCTTCTGCCAAGGATGTTCCTGACCAAATTTGGTTCAAATTCATTCATAACTTCATGACTAGTAGCGATTTAAAGGAGTAACTCTATTTCCCCTATTTGGCCTCACCCCTCAGGCCCCTGGGGGTTCAGAGTAAAAATTTATACAAACTCTGTTCCCCTTCTGCCAAGGATGTTCCTGACCAAATTTGGTTCAAATTCATTCATAACTTTATGACAAGTAGCGATTTAAAGGAGTAACCCTATTTCCCCTATTTGGCCCCGCCCCTCAGGCCCTGGGGGTTCAGAGTAAAAATTTATACAAACTCTGTTCACCTTCTGCCAAGGATGTTCCTGACCAAATTTGGTTCAAATTCATTCATAACTTCATGACTAGTAGCGATTTAAAAGAGTAACTCTATTTCCCCTATTTGGCCCCGCCCCTCAGGCCCCTGGGGGTTCAGAGTAAAAATTTATACAAATTCTGTTCCCTTTCTGCCAAGGATGTTACTGACCAAATTTGTTTCAAATTCATTCATAACTTTATGACTAGTAGCGATTTAAAAGAGTAACTCTATTTCCCCTATTTGGCCCCGCCCCTCAGGCCCCTGGGGGTTCAGAGTAAAAATTTATACAAATTCTGTTCCCTTTCTGCCAAGGATGTTACTGACCAAATTTGGTTCAAATTCATTCATAACTTTATGACTAGTAGCGATTTAAAGGAGTAACCCTATTTCCCCTATTTGGCCCCGCCCCTCAGGCCCCTGGGGGTTCAGAGTAAAAATTTATACAAACTCTGTTCCCTTTCTGCCAAGGATGTTCCTGACCAAATTTGGTTCAAATTCATTCATAACTTCATGACTAGTAGCGATTTAAAGGAGTAACCCTATTTCCCCTATTTGGCCCCGCCCCTCAGGCCCATGGGGGTTCAGAGTAAAAATTTATACAAACTCTGTTCCCTTTCTGCCAAGGATGTTACTGACCAAATTTGGTTCAAATTCATTCATAACTGTATGACTAGTAGCGATTTAAAAGAGTAACCCTATTTCCCCTATTTGGCCCCGCCCCTCAGGTCCCTGGGGGTTCAGAGTAAAAATTTATACAAACTCTGTTCCCCTTCTGCCAAGGATGTTCCTGACCAAATTTGGTTCAAATTCATTCATAACTTTATGACTAGTAGCGATTTAAAGGAGTAACCCTATTTGGCTCCGCCCCTCAGGCCCCTGGGGGTTCAGAGTAAAAATGTATACAAACTCTGTTCCCCTTCCCCCAAGGATGTTCCTGACCAAATTTTGTGAAAATCCATTCAATACTTTAGGACTAGTAGCAATTTAAAGAAAAAGTTGACGGACGACGGACGACGGACGCTGCACCATGGCATAAGCTCACCAGTGAGCTAAAAATGTACTCTCTGAAAGACCATATGGATTATTTTTACACCATAATGGTGTTTAAAGAAACTAAGTCCCTTAGGGTGGGGAAAACCCTTTGGCCTATTTTTACATAAGAATTGTGTTTATCCCTTAATGCCCAGCGATACTATACATAGTTATGGGATTGAGGGTCACAGTAACCATTTATGCAAAATCTGTTTCCCCATCACCACGGATGTTTCTAACCAAAGTTGGTTCAAATCCATTTAAAACTCAAATCTCTATTTTCCCCTATTTGGCCCCTCCCTTCAGGCCCCTTGGGGGTCAGAGTCAATATTTATATAAACTCTCTTTCCCCCTTCCCCTAAGGATATTCCAGACAAAATTTGGTTCAAATCCATTCATAACTTTATGAAAAATAGCGATTTAAAGGATAAACCCCTATTTCCCTATTTGGCCCCGCCCCTCAGGCCCCTGAGGGTACAGAGTAAAAATTTATCCAAACTCGGTTCCCCTTCTCCCAAGGATGTTCTTGACCAAATTTGGTTAAAATCCATTAAAAACTTTATGGCAAATAGCAATTTAAAGACTAATCTCTATTTCCCCGATTTGGCCCCGCCACTCAGGCCCCTCAATATCTATACAAACTCTTTCCCCCCTTCCTATCTGGATGTTCCTGACCAAATTTAGTTAAAATTCATTCGTAACTGAACTCTTTACCACTTAGCACTACCTTTACTTTACCACCTAATGACGACATCCGACGCCCCCCCCCCCCCCCCCCCCCTACCTGTATCCCTAATGACGACATATGACGACTTTTCAAATTTGCCACCTTTTTGTAGGACACCCCCCCCCCCCCCCTCCCCACCTATCCCATGATATTGTTTATATATTTGACCAATGAAAGCACAGTAAAACATCCTAGTCTTTTTGAATAAATTATCTATTCTCAGCATGTGGTATCCCATATTAGACCAATCAGAAAACGGGAAATATTTTAGGGATTCTCCACTGCCACAAAATGGAGGATTTAGAAGAATTTAGAAGAAGTGTCTAATTCTGACTCAATTGAAGAGATTATTGCAGACATTTTTAATTCTGATGATGAAGGAGAGTTTAGTGGTTTTGAACTGGGTGATGATGATGTTTCAAACAGTGCTTTAGGAAAAATCACACATAGGTACTGGTAATTTGCCTGTAAATAACAATTCTTACCAGATTATCCTAGTGATTCTTACCTGTAAATATGAGTTGAAGTGAAACTTTATTTTTGCATTTGCAAACTGTAATTCAATTCTGGAGACTCTCATGATTAATTTGGTGTATGACAATCATATCTTCAACAATAAATTATTTTCTTCTCTTGTGTTTTAAATCATTAATTAATTTAAATTTCAGTTAGCTATTAATCATTCCAGGGCTTCCCCAAGTATGGCTTTTGGGGAAATAGCAGGGGCGTCATATGTAGTCATTAGGTGGTAAGGAGTTAATAATTAATAGCGATTTCTGCCCTGCAGGTAGGGCGTAAGAATTGTACCTGCTGCCCCCATTGCATGATCGTAAGAGGCGACTAAACTTGGGATCTTATCTTTTCTCTTCTTTCTTAACAATTTTCTTCTTCCTAATGTCTCCCTCGACAATGCCTCACTTTTGGCCTTTAGTTGAGCGTTCGCCCCTGTGAGGAAGGCTTTGGGTTCTGTCCCCTGGCCGAGACAAACCAGAGTCTTTAAAAATGGTAGTTGCTGCTCCTGCTTAGCGCTCAGCAAATTAGGAATGGGACGACTGGTTTGCCCGTTGTCAGTATAATGTGACCGGGTGGGGTGTGCTGCTGGGTGTCTTCGGCAGTATGCTTCAGTGAGGTAGCACTCTAAATCGGCAAAAGATCCGGCCTATCACAAGGAGACTTAACACAAACATACCACAGCCTCCCAAAACGCACATACGCACTCATCACACGCATACATTTCGCACGCATGGGAGGCCGTCGTTAAATGACCTTAGATGATAATAGGACGTTAAACATAATAAACCAAACCAAACCAAATAGCAATTTAAAGGATTAACCCCTATTTTCCCAATCGGACCCAACTCCTCAGTCCCCTGGGGATTCAGAGTAAAATGTATACCAACTCGGTTCCCCTTCTCCAATGAATTTGGTTTGGTTTGGTTTATTTTATTTAACGTCCTATTAACATCTAAGGTCATTTAAGGACGGCCTCCCGTGCGTGCGACATGTATGCGTGTGGTGAGTGCGTCTGTGTGTTTTGGGAGGCTGCAGTATGTTCGTGTTAAGTCTCCTTGTGATAGGCCGGAACTTTTGCCGATTTAAAGTGCTATCTCACTGAAGCATACTGCCGAAGACACCCAGCAGCACACCCTACCCGGTCACATTATACTGACAACGGGCTAACCAGTCGTCCCACTCCAAATATGCCGAGCGCTAAGCAGGAGTAGCAACTACCATTTTTAAAGACTCTGGTATGTCCCGGCCAGGGGACAGAACCCAAAACCATCCTCACAGCGGCGAACGCTCAACTAAAGGCCAAAAGTGAGGCATTGTCAAGGCAGACATTAGGAAGAAGAAAATTGTTAGGAAAGAAGTGAAAAGATAAGATCCCAAGTTTAGTCGCCTCTTACGATCATGCAATGGGGGCAGCAGGTACAATTCTTACGCCCTACCTGCAGGGCAGTCTCCAATGAATATCCCTGACCATATTTGGTTAAAATCCATTTAAAACTTGATGACTAGTAGCAATTAAAAGACTAATCTCTATTTCCCCTACTTGGCCCCGCCCCTTAGTCCCCTAGGGGTACAGAGTAAAAATTCATATAAACTCTGTTCCCCCTTCCCTCACGGATTTTCCTAACCAAATTTGGGTAAAAGCTATTCAATACTTTAGGACAAGTAGCGATTTAAATGAGTAACCCTACTTCCCCTATTTGGCCCCGCCCCTCAGGCCCCTGGGGGTTCAGAGCAAACATTTATACAAACTCTGTCCACCTTCTGCCAAGGATGTTCCTGATCAAATTTCGTTCAAATTCATTCATAACTTGATGACTAGAAGCGATTTTTAGCGATTTAAAGGATTAACCCTATTTCCCCTATTTGGCCCCGTTCCTCAGGGCCCTGGGGGTTCAGAGTAAAAATGTATACAAACTCTGTTTCCCTTCCCCCAAGGATGTTCCTGACCAAATTTGGTGAACATCCATTCAACACTTTAGGAATAGTAGCAATTTAAAGAAAACGTTGACGGACACCGGACGACGGACGCTGCATTATGGCATAAGCTCACCGGCCCTTCGGGCCAGGTGAGCTAAAAACGGCTAAGACGGTCATATGCTATTTATTTCCGCCGCCCTTGCTGGCTTGAAAAGCTTTGGTTTTTTGGTTTGGTTTTATTTGTTTAACGTCCTATTAACAGCTAAGGTCATTTAAGGACGGCCTCCCGTGCGTGCGGCATGTATGTGTGTAGCGAGTGCGTATGTGTGTTTTTGGAGGCTGCGGTATGTACGTGTTAAGTCTCCTTGTGATAGGCCGGCACTTTTCCGATTGATAGTGCTACCTAACTGAAGCATACTGCCGAAGACACCCAGCAGGACACCCCACCCGGTGACATTATACTGACAACGGGCCAAGCAGTCGTCCCACTCACAAAATGCTGAGCGCTAAGCAGGAGTAGCAACTACCCATTTTTAATGACTCTGGTATGTCTCGGCCAGGAGACAGAACCCAAAGCCTTCCTCACAGGGGCGAATGCTCAACTGAAGACCAAAAGTGAGGCATTGTCAAGGGAGACATTAGGAAGAAGAAAGTGTTCAGAATGAAAAGATAAGATCCCAAATTTAGTCGCCTCTTACGATCATGCAATGGGGCTATACTGTACGATTCTTGCGCCCTACCTGCTGGGCAGGCTTAAAATGCGTACAACAGTCGACTGGGCTTTGTCCGTAACTGTTAAAAGGATATGTAAACCATGAAGTCCAGAGGTATTTTTGGAAATGGGTATTTGTGGAAATTGATGAATAGTGCTAATAAGATCGGGGCTACCGAAACAGTGGTGTAAAGGTTTGCATAGTCGACTTGGTAGAGCGGGAGTCCGTCTGTGATGAGAGTGCTAAAATTCCGGAAAAGATCACAGGTACTTGTGGACATGATTATGATGTTTTTAATTTAAATATTATAGTATACACGAGTAAAATATTGTATTACAATCGCATGCTTAATTTGTAAAAAAGACATAATTGGTACCTCGGCCTGATAAATACTAAAAGGTAAGCAAGTAAAATATCGAAAATCTAGGTCACCGTCTACCCTTTCGAGGAAATCCCTGTTCTCCCTGAAATATGCATTGTTTTACTGCTACAAGCCTTTGTGTCATCGATTCAGAAATTATTTTTCTTCTTAGCTGGCCATCATTTATTAACTGTTGTGCACGCATTGCTCGGAAATTTATATCCGAACAACCATTCAGTGTTCCTTTACGGAAGTGACGACAACACAGCTAGTAATACCCGATGCAGTCTGGTCAAGCTTGTATAAGGATGTTTTTGACTTGCATTCGCTAGCATGATCAATCGAAGACGGCACTTGCCACTGTCGGTATATTATACTCGTACATATATCATGTTGGGTCGTCCTCCACAACATTAGTGTCAATATTGTCTTTGCAGACGTTGATGTTCAAACAATCGGACACAAACTCCTGTTTTAAGGTTCTAATATGAAAATATTCACAACAAAAGCCTACAGTTACAAATAAATACTAGAGGTGTATTTGGTTTGGTTTGGTTTATTTTGTTTAACGTCCTATTAACAGCTAAGGTCATTACTAGAGGTGTAACGATACACTGATGTCACGATACGATACCGATACGTATCGCGATATTTGGTCGCGGTACGATACTTTACGATACGACACGATACACTTTATCTTAAAAAAAGAACAAGAAATTCAACGATCTTTCTTTTTGCAAAATTTAATTTCATAATGAATCAAATCATATTTTTAATTCATTCTAACACAAATGTAAAAAGTAAAACTTAATCTGACTAGTCTCAGTGGTCTGACAACAGACAGAGGTATCCATAATTATTAAAATAATACCAACGAAAAGGTTTAAAAAAAGGAAAACAAAATGACATCAAACGAAACCGGCAATGGCGGCAAACAACTTGTATAAATGTAATGAAGCAGCTAGTCTAGTACACTACACTTCAACTGCATGACTCAGTTTCAAGTTCAAAATCAAGCTGAGTCTGGCTTTACAGATTGTTCATATCCTCTTCAGTCTTGTTTTTTTTAAAGAAAATAAGAATGTCTACATTCTCACTGTCAAGTGCTGCTCTTTGCGCAGTTACAATGTCACCAGCTGTTGAGAAAACCCTCTCACTGGCCACTGACGTAGCTGGTATTGCTAAAATGCTGTGGGCAACTTTCGCCAGGAGAGGGAATTTGTCCTCATGGTTGTTCCACCAGACTAGAGGACACGCCTTCAGTGATAACAATGGCTCAGATCTATAGTTCTTAATCTCTAGTTCCACTCTTGTCATTTACATTCATACCAGGTTCTACTTTGGTGACAAACACATCACCAAAGAGGTCATCTAGAGCGCATTTTGGTTTCTTGCTAATGCTAGTCGAAGGGTCATCAGATTCAGAATCAGAACTCGATCTCTCATTGAGGGATGGGAGGGGACGCTGTGTAGTCAAGGTAGGGAATTCACTAGATGTATCATCATCTTTCTCCTGCTTCACGTGGACCTGTTCAACAAACATGAAAAAATAAATAGCAGAAAACATTTGAAAATTAACAAGCTAAAGTATTGAATGTCTTAAGGTCATAAAGGAAACACTCTGATCAGATGATATCTTCAATATTGAAATTTAAAAGAAATGTCAATGGACCAATTTAAATATTTTGGTAAATTTAATGCAACTGTTACTGTTACATCTAAATGCTTTGAAATATTAAATTGTTATATTGTCCATTATTGTTTCTTTTTTCTGTACCTGTTGTCTCTCCATGAATATGGCCTTTGTGAAAAGGGTGGTAAAAATGTCATCTCTCCTTTCGTCGTCAATATATGGAAGGGACTTGAACCTAGGATCAACAGCACAGCTCAGCAGGAGGAAGTTAAATGTCTCTGGATCAGTGTACCTAACATATTCAATTTCAAAATTTACTTGTCAATTTTAATGATAAGATGAAATTCATTAAAAATTACTTGATGAGTTTTGCATGCATTGTTATACTTTTATAACAATTTTTTTTGTAGAGTGTATTGTGTTATATGTATTTTATATTGAGCCATTGACTTCCAAATAAAATTATTTAACTAAAACAAAATGTGTTCAATTTACTGTTCATTAAGAATTTAAGATTGATTATATTTGATTTTGAAATGTTGTAAACGAACATACCTTTGTTCGAGATCATTTGACATGATTGCCTTGACCTCTTTCATCATGATAGGGTCATCTTCCTGGACTTCCAAGTGAGTCAGCAACCGCTGTTTCATCGGATGAATGAGAGAGAGTGTCGGGTGTTTTGTGTCACACATTATTTTTGTGACTGTCTTGAAGGGTTTGAGAACTCCACAACACTTTCAGCAACCTTCACGTCATCATTCGATAGTGTCACAATATCTTTCGCATTCCCCCCCCCCCCCCCCCCCCCCCGTGTCCTTTGATGACAAAACAGAAAATAAATTGCTGGTTGATGCAGCAGATAACGTGCCACCATATCATAAGTCGAGTTCCATCGAGTGGAAACATCCATCAGCAGTTTTTCCTCTTTTAAGTCCAGTTTTTTTTGTGTTGCTGTCAGAGATGATGAAGCAGTAGAACTTCTGTGGAAAAATGAGACAATGCGTCTTATTCTCCCAAATAGGCGGTCAAACTGTGGTACTTTAAGTCCTTTCTGCACAGCCAAGTTTACAGAGTGGGCAAAGCAACCAATATGTGGGAAAAAACCTGCCTCTTTTACAGACTTTACTATGTTGGCTGCATTGTCAGTAGTTATAGCTGGACTCTCCAAATTCCATTCTTTCACACATTCTAACAGGTCTAGGGGAAGATTCTCTGCTGTATGAGAGTCAGATAAGAGTCTTGTTTGCAATATAGCATTCATAGGTGTCCAGTCATCAGTAATACAATGGGCTGTCACAGTAACATAACTTTCCACGAGTCAGTCGTAAGTGCCACTGACCGGGCAGTTTTTATTTCAGATTCCACTCTGTTCCTGATTTTTCTATATATTCCAGGAATAACAGTTTGTGAGAAATGAGTCCTACTCGGTATGGTATATCGTGTTTTTGCTGTATGCATCATGAGTTGAAATCCCGTATTCTGTACTACGGAATATGGCTGCATATCGCATGCTATGAAACATCCTATAGAATTCGTTAGGGCCTTAGCACGTGGGTGGGTAAGTGCTAGCTTTGATGATGATTGAAATACATCTTTAAGTCTTAACTGCCCAGAGTTAGCAACGAGAGATGACTTACCGTTTTTGTTAGTCGAATTAGATCCACTAGTTGTCGTAGTTGAGCTACCACGTTTTTTTTTCATCAGGTTCCAAAGATATGCCATGTTTGCGTTTCAAATGTGTCGCCATGTTTGATGTGTTTCCGGATTTATAACTTACGTCCGCGTAACATACTTTACATGTGGTTTTCTCCTGTTCGACACGAACACCGAAATACTTCCACACAGTGGAACGAAATTTGGCCGGAGGATTCTTCAAAGTGATCGGCACATCACCAAAAGGTTTGATTCGGCCGCCATTTTGTATACCCGGATGTTGTGCGATCGCACTGAATTCCGGAACCGAACCGAAATATCCGGATTTTTTACCGAACACCGCGCCGTCAAAAAAATATCACGGTTTATATGTACCGCGGTGACTCGTTACCCCTCTAATACATACATACAAGTCCAATAGACATATTAATTGTAGGTATAATCTATCATAATACGTGTAGCCATTTGGATATATTTAGATATGGCATTTGTTATTGTGTTACGTAAGGGTCAGAGTTGAGTGACCAACAGGTAAGTTCCCGCGCCTCATATCGCGTCAAACATTGGAATGCTAGGTGTGTGAGGGGAATAAGGTCGTTCCGGCCCCCGAGTTGTTACTGCCATAGTGGTTCCGGCCCCATGCTAATACAATATTCGATGTTAATTTAATGTCTAAAATTTGATTGAGATTTATTATATTTACTTATATGTTACTGTATTTTATCAATGCAAAGGAATGAAATCACGTTCACATGTCTGACGACTGTCGCAACTGTCTGGAGATTGTGCGGCCTCTTCAAGAAGCGATTTGCTGATTTGGTTTGGTTTGGTTTATTTTGTTTAACGTCCTATTAACAGCTAAGGTCATTTAAGGACGGCCTCCCGTGCGTGCGACATGCATGCGTGTGTTCAGTGCGTATGTGTGTTTTGGGAGGCTGCGGTATGTTCGTGTTAAGTCTCCTTGTGATAGGCCGGAACTTTTGCCGATTTATAGTGCTACCTCACTGAAGCATACTGCCGAAGACACCCAGCAGCACACCCCACCCGGTCACATTATACTGACAACGGGCGAACCAGTCGTCCCACTCCGTGTATACTGAGCGCTAAGCAGGAGCAGCAACTGAAGCACCTGTGAAAGATGGACACACTGAACTTGTGGTACAGGTAAGCAATATTCACTAAATAAATTAACACGAACTTAGAATCTAATTCTTTGATAAACATCAGATATATTTTGTCATTACGTATATATATGTATTTTATTTACATTTAATACAAACTAAAATTGCTAGGTTTTGATTATGTTTCTTAGACATTTTTCATCAATTCCTAAGCGAAATGTATTTCTCATAATTATACGTATATGATGATAGCAGTTAGATATATTTTAGTTAAAACTGTTTTATTTGTCAATGATACAAAAATACGTATACCTATATATATTTCATAATTATGTATATATTTCTTGCTAAAATTACAAAAATGTTGTCATAATGTTATACTTATATAGCGCCGAAATGCAATATGTCATAAAAGCGTACTCTAGCGATAATGGCTCACAATATGTTGTTTATTTTTTAACAGACTGGCACCGACGATTCAATGGAAAGGAGATCCGATGGCGCTATCTCTCCATTCCGGTTCTTTCAACGACAGATTGGATACATATATTCGAGTTCAGGGACTCCTAACTACTGAGACTGGATTTCAGCTGAGCAGTATTCGGTGTTGTATGACCTATATTAACAGTGCAGTGGTGTTGTGGACTCGTGTGAATTGCATTTTATTCCCTATTAATGTCAGATTATCAATTTCATACTGTAATATTCTGTTCTCTATCTGTGATATATAATTTATACGAGTTTTCAGTACGATGACTGTTATTTAACTGGAATGTTCGTATAATTGAATGGCTTCTTTCACCTCACCAGGGACCTTCACCTCATTTCACCACATATTGAATCATGTCGGCATGGGCAGTCAATGAAATTATCCTTGCACGTTTCCCTATTTTTCTCTCTGATACCCTGTTGCACAAGAAACCCTGTTGCACAAGAATGTAAGGTGAGGTCATTTTCATTTTTGTGCTCACGTTCATTTGTGTAGTATTTCATCTAAGTATATACTAGTTATATTTGTCCTCAGCCTATATGTAAAATACAAATAGGTGGGAGACTTTTTTGAAAAGGCCACTGGAAGCACCACCAAATTTGGTCAAGACCCCATTACTGTAAGCAGTAGCAAAGATGTTTATTTAAGAAGGCAAATTGATTTAACCAATAAACGCGATTTTAAATTTGTTTAAAACGGGTTAGCTAAGAACCTACATCAAGTGGTGATAACATATGGTCCAATACATGTTTATGTTAAGCTTAGCAACTGTGACCCAACAAACAAATCCAAATCTGGTTATAAAGCCTTAGCACAGAGGTCTGACACTGAATGTGAGAACTATGTGGAGGTACACATTGACAAAATCAATAGCTTCATTGCTCAGTTCCCTTCTGTTTCCGTGACATTCCTGGGGATACCTACTTACAGTATAAAGCTGTGGAATCAGGATAAAGGTGATAACATTTCAGAGATGAGATCTTTCAGAGGACTCGATTTTGGTTGAGAGGATTAAGATCCTAAATGATTAATCAATCAAGCTGCTGGGGTAAGTTCTATGCGGTTCCACTTGGGATCTGCCCAGCCAGAGGATAAATTGGGGGCCAGGACCGAGGCAGATCTTATAAAATCATCGAATGCCGTGGGGAAATATGCTATAGTTGCATTGGAGACGCAGGTTCGTAGACTGAGAACAAGCTCAGTAATACAGGGCGATTCTTCATTATATGAGTTGCCATCCACAAAGCAACACAATATCACAAAGGTGTCTCAGTTTTCAGGTGAGTCCCCTAAGGGTGATATCAATGTTTGTATTTTAAGAGGATTAAACGGTCCAGTCTGGTCCAGCCTAGTGTTAAAGTAAGGTAGCATGCTGACGGTCCAGTCTGGTCCAGTCCCTGCAGGTAGGGCGTAAGAATTGTACCTGCTGCCCCCATTGCATGATCGTAAAAGGCGACTAAACTTGGGATCTTATCTTTTCTCTTCTTTCTTAACAACTTTCTTCTTCCTACTGTCTCCCTTGACAATGCCTCACTTTTGGCCTTTAGTTGAGCGTTCGCCCCTGTGAGGAAGGCTTTGGGTTCTGTCCCCCTGGTCGGGACATACCAGAGTCTTTAAAAATGGTAGTTACTGCTCCTGCTTAGCGCTCATCAAATAAGGAGTGGGACGACTGGTTGGCCCGTTGTCAGTATAATGTGACCGGGTGGGGTGTGCTGCTGGGTGTCTTCGGCAGTATGCTTCAGTGAGGTAGCACTCTAAATCGGCAAAAGATCCGGCCTATCACAAGGAGACTTAACACGAACATACCGCAGCCTCCCAAAACACACATACGCACTCGCTACACACATACATGCCGCACGCACGGGAGGCCGTCCTTAAATGACCTTAGCTGTTAATAAAGAATGAAGTGTAGTGAGGGGCGATAACTCATTAGAGTTATCGTTCCTTACGGAACGTAATGATAGTATGAGCTAATTCGCGATTTTTGCCGGCTATTGTAGCGATTTGGGAGCGGAAAAAATGGCACATACAATTTTGATGGGCTGTTGAACCATTGTAAAACTCGGCTCGATCTAGGTCTGGATGTATCTGGTATCCCTGTGGAAATTCGTATTTATGAGATATTTTGGGTCAAACATGCCAAAATCGTCACTTTGACTAAGAGGTTCTGTTTAAATCGCCCTCAAAATTCAGAAAAAAATCCAGAGATATATACAATGCACATACAAAGAGATAAATGTTTCCTGAAGAAAACAGTCTGTTTAGTTTTTCGATATCTTTAGCAGAACGGTTACAAGATTGTTTTGAAAATGGCCTATTTTTTCGACCTTCTCAGTATTTTTCCATTCGACTGGGGTATTTTCCTGCCTGTTTTGATGACGCAAGACCGGGTGTTTCCTTTCCGTTTAGCACGGTAGAACAGATGGACCGGATCGGCATACATAGTTATCAGCATTACATTCATTACGAATCAACTGGTTTTATATTTGTTTTGCGCGAGTCATCTTGATGATGTGTTTTAAAGCCTGCATTAACATCAACAGGTCCGTTCAAATTGACGTATGAAGTTTATATTTAATAGAAATTATTAACACACTTGGTTTGGTCGGCTTGACCGCATATATAAAGGACAACTATAGATAACGCCATCCTGAACTCATCGGGTATTATCGCTGAAATGATTTTCCGAGGAGTTCCGGATGGAACAACACCGGGGACTTCACGCCGCTTACTCGTTTAACCCCAGGCTTCAGCTGCATTCTAAGTGAGTTGTATTACATTTTCCCGTCAGGACCAGGACTTTTTAATATTATGTCATATTAAAAGTGACATTGGAGATTATAGTTGTTCTACTATGACCATATTTGTTGCTTTCCAGGATCAGTATTCATCGTCAACCCAGACCAGCGTTCAATTCTTTTCGATAACAAATCTAAACTCGTAGCCTACCGAGTCGTAGGCTTCCAGTACTGGCAGTAGGCCTAGTGTAAATGTTACGTGTTCATTAACGTTTTAGAGACAGGCGACGTTTAAATATGTAATATTTAATTTTTATTGTTTGTTTGTTTAATGAAATTACTGTGTCGTTAGTTGATGCTTTGATGTCTTGATCAGCTGATATTTGTTTATGTTGAGGAGCAACGACGTTTCGAGAATCATATCTCATACATATTAGCTTACGATGACACGAACTTTCAAGGAACTACTGTACACGTACTTCAGTACACACTAGCAGTATATTCAGAGACATGTATATATGTCTCTGGTATATTGAACAATTCTTTTTCAGTAATAGAAGTTTTTTTTCAAATTTCTAATGAAATATTTATATTCTAATGCTTTAAATTTTGAAATTAAAGTCTCTGACCTGCCCTTTATTGAGATGGTTCTTAGGACAGTGTCAAATTATATCATCTTTTGCATTAATAAATATATGAAATAAGTTTTCAAATATATTTAAACCCTTCACTTTTATGCACCAAAGAAAACAATATGCAAGAAAGCTGTTCTGACAAATTTAAGCTAAAATATTGTCAATTATTATGTTGCATTAAGTAAAATTATGTTGCTTTGGGTGTCATGCATTTTTTTTTTTATCTTTTAAAATTAAATTAATTTCTTAACTTATTACAAAAAAAAGTATAAGATGGAAAATTATTTGACAAAATCAAAGAGCTACCAGGTTTTAGCTATCACAATTTTACAAAATAGTTGACTTTGAAATTTCATGAATTAGTCAATTTTCAAATATCTATAAGTTGCTTTATTATCAATTCCATATCAACATATTTCAACTCTTTGCTTACATGTACATGTGCCAAAGAAAACCATGTGCGAGAAACCTGTTCTGACAAAATTTTACTAAAATTATGTCAATTGTTATATCACATTAATTTAATTAACTAATTTAGGGTGTGGGACCATGTTGTATTTTTGTTTTATCTTTTGAATTTTTAATCTGTTTCAACTTATTACAAAAGGTATTATAGAAAACTACTTGTCAAAATTAAAGAATTACCAATATTTTGTTATCACTATTTTACAAAATAGTTTTTCTCCCAAATTTCATCTGCACACAGGTAGCAATTAGTAAAATCTTTTGAATCTAAACTTTAATTATATAAAGGTATTATAGAAAATTATTCGACAAATTCAAACAATGACCAGGATTTTAATTTATAACCATTCTACAAAATAGTCTTCTTCATAATGTCATCTCCACACAGGTAAAATACTGTAACACAGGGACTAGTGTACATGTAAATAGTTTATATGTTTCTTTTTTTAGGCCAACACCACCATATGCATATATTTACATTAGGAGGGGTGTTCTAAATTGTTGGCCAAAGACCGCACTTAATTTCCCTCTATATTCTACTGAAGAAACAAATTCAGAATTTTGAAACTTTACATAAAATCTGATTTTAATTTCATATTGTAGAACTAGTCTCTCAATATCAAATATTTTGATATTGGGATGACACCATTTTCTTTAATTATCACATCTTTTACAATAGCAACTGTGACAAATAAGAATTAAAAAGTTTTAAACAGTTACTGTAATTGCAAGCCTTAGACCGCAAGTAATTACCCTCTATGTTCTACTTAAAAAAAAACTTCATTAATATGTTTTTGAGACTTTGTATGAAATATGGTTTTCATTTCATTTAGTAGAACTATTCTCTCAATTTCAAGCCATTTAGATATTAAGAAACAAATTTTCCACAATTTTTACTGTAAGATAGTTTATTAATTATTTATTATTGAGGGGCCGAGTGGTTAAGATATGTCATGACACTTTATCACTAGCCCTCCACCTCTGGGTTGCTAGTTCGAAACCTACGTGGGGAAGTTAACTGGTACTGATCGTAGGCCGGTAGTGTTTCTCCTGGTACTCCGGCTTTCCTCCACCTCTAAACCTGGCACGTCCTCAAATGAACTTGGCTGTTAATAGGACGTTAAACCAAATACACAAAGTTTATTAGTATTATATATATAGAAGAAGTATAGAAAAGTTTGAACAGTTATCCTGCAGAAGAAAAGGGAAGCTGACAATCAGGCCGGTATGTGCTGTCGTGGTTGTGTCTTTGGGCAGAACCATTTTACCCTTATTGCTCTGGATGGCATGCAATGGGCCTCTTATATGTTGTTCAGTCAGGTAGTCACCAACTACTACAAGGAGACCCAGCCTCAGACTTAAAGATGCTACTTATTTTTCAGAAACCGGACAAGCTGGTCTACACTGCTACCTTACAAGAAGTTTAAATCATTTATTTGAAAAGAAAATATTATTTATTTTGCTTGGTAAGCTTCATTTTCATAAATTATTGCACCATTTCCTGGATGGCATGTGGACAGACAGGTCTCCTGCATGTTGTTCAGAGGTAGTCACTAACTTCTACAAGGAGACCCTGCCTCAAACTGACTCAGCTGGCTATTCAAAGGGTGATAAACAAAGCTAACAAAGCAAATATATATAAGAGTAAGAGATAATTGCCACTTAATTTTCAGAAACTTGGCAAACTGGTGTACACTGCTACCTGATAAAAGGTTAAAAAAAGGTATTTAAAAATAAAAACATGTTTTATTATGCATGGTTAAGCTTCCTTTACATGAATTATTGTTCAAATTCACATAAGACAATTTAAAACTTGCTAATTACCTAATTTTCATCTGTGATGGAAAAAGGGAGATAACTTGCTCACCTGTTCTTGATATAAAATTACCTGGGTAATTATAATGTACAATTCATATTAATGCTTTTGTAGATATTTCCCTAAAGTTCTATTCATGATCGATCAATTATCGATATGATGATGATTGATCATGAACTTATTAGTGATTCCCAACACTACTGAAGAAGTTGCAAAATTTTCGAATAAAAAAAATAGATACCTGGTAATCTCCCAATTTGCTCGACACGGACCACTGACAAAGACACTGATACTGACTTTAAACTATGGGGAAAGTCTCGAAATATCAATTTAAAGAAATGGCTATGTCAAACAAACAAACAATTTTCCTTCTCTCATTTGTATCATTGTGTTCCACTGGGGAATTCATACAAAAATGGGATTTTCCTCGTGCAAGTGTGATTTATTAACAATTTTCTCCAAGATTAATATTGGGGCGAGCCAATTCCCATAAAATCTTGGATATTCCTATCTGAAAGAGTTAATCCTATCTTTTTCGAGGAAATTTGTCCAAATTTAGATATTGTCTGATTGCAATGAAATTTGGTACAGTATATAGGTACATCATTGGACACCGGTTACTCTTGTAACCTCACTTTAACTTTTTTTAAACAGAATGACTGCTATTTCCCAGCCTCTGATTGGTCCAAAATAAGATATTGTCCAATTTTGATGAAATTTGATATGTAGGTACATCATGGGACACCGGTCCCTCTGGTCACCTCATTTTCACATTTTACCAAAATGGTCGCCATTTCCTGGCCTCTGATTGGTCCAAATTTAGATATTGTCTGATTTCAATGAAATAGGGGTATTATGGGACAGCAAATTCAACTTCATGGGTTTCATTTCCTTGGCAATAAGACAGTTTTACTTATTTTTGTTTAACGTCCTATTAAAAGCCAGGGTCATTTACAATATTTGTAAGGACGTGTTGGTTTTGGTGGTGGAGGAAAGCTGGAGTACCCGGAGGAAAACCACTGACCTACGGTCAGTACCAGGTAACTGCCCCACGTCGGTTTCGAACTCGCATCCCTGAGATGGACAGCTAGTGATAAAATGTTGGGACACCTTAACCACTCGGCCCCGTGGCCCAACCTTTAACACAGTCTTCTCATTGGTTGAAATTTAGATATTGAGCGATTTTTTTATGAAAACTGCTGAAACAGAGTTATCGCCCCTCACTACGCTTCATTCTTTCTGTGACATCCTTCAGGTGTCACCCAACTAGTAGGACGTTAAACAAACCAAACCAAACCAGTCTGGTCCAGCCTAGTGTTAAAGAAAGGCAACATGCTAACGGTCCAGTCTTACAGGCCGACGGTCCAGCCTAGCGTTAAAGGAAGGTAAAATGGTGACGGTCCAGTCTGGTCCAGCCTAGTGTTAAGGTAAGGTAACATACTAACAGTCCAGTTAGCCAAGGCCAGGTCCAGCCTAGCGTTAAAGTAAGGTAACATACCAGTTTGGTTTAGTTTATTTTGTTCAATGTCCTATTAACAGCTTAAGTCATTTAAGGACGGCCTCCCGTACCAGCTAACTTCCATGAATAGTTATGTCAATCTCCCTGCAATACATTTACATATACATAATTCAATAAAGCTATATATATTTTCGCCCTGACATACCCATAAAGCATCTCGCTCCTAGTGGTATTTTCTAAAGCTATACACTGTATTTACAAATCATTCATTGGAAATGATAATTCATCAAGCTTGTCAAAAATCATGTTTGTAACGAGCACTTCAATTGGCTTAAAACATATATAATCATAATAAGGTAATAGCATGAGGTCGCCAGCTGCGTAATTACTACAAAGATAAGAGAGTCAATAAATTATGTGAACTTTCTAAAGGTGAAGATTACATTATAAATATCAACTTGATCTTATGAAGGAATGACACAAAACACCGCAATGTACTCTCATCATCAACCGCATCGCGGTACACTGGGTTTTTATGATACATTTTCATATCCTAAACAATATACAGCATTATAAAAGCATTGTAAGTGTATGTATCTACATTGTTTCAGATGAGTATTTTTCTCAGGAAACGATGGTAGACAATATGGCAGTTTCCGCGAAACAATGTACCAGGACATCAAACAGTTGATTAAAGATGAAATGCGAAATTACGAAGAAAATACAGAAAACCAAATTGAAACTATAAGAACCAGAGGAAGTAAACAAAGACTGAAGTAACAGGAATCGTCAAACAAACCATGAAAAATGGTTCCTTTCATTTCATCTCTGGTGAGGACATACCCCCCACTTTCAATTTACTACACGTACTCGAAACCACTCAACCTCAAATCATCCCCTTTCAACAGGTGGTTGACGTGCATGTCACCCACTTGGAAGACGACAAAAACATAAGAACAGTCTGGCGTTTCGCTAGACAAGTATTTCCAACGTTCCCTCAACTTCCAGGGCAATGGACGTCCATCTGCAGGACAGTGACAGTGATGTGTTCTGACAAGAGGAAACGTCAAAAGACTACGCATGTCAAAAAAGGTATAGTTGGAACGAAAACCGATATGGGCAAAACTCATATACGAGTTGATGGAAGAAAAAGGAAACTCGCGATCGAGATCGTTGAAACAGTCAATATTTCCAAAAGGCGTCGAAAAGAAGTTGTGGGACAACAGCGTGCTGGCAATGAACAAAGTTTTTACAA
Source organism: Pecten maximus (assembly GCF_902652985.1). Classification (NCBI taxonomy): domain Eukaryota; kingdom Metazoa; phylum Mollusca; class Bivalvia; order Pectinida; family Pectinidae; genus Pecten; species Pecten maximus. The sequence goes on along the minus strand of NW_022982732.1, from coordinate 214,865 downwards.
AGATAGACACGATAGCCAAAAAAGATCATTAGTCAAAGTGCTAGTAGAAATAATCTTTGACGAAAACTTTCTGAGCTGAGGTCATTTAAGGACGGCCTCCCGTGCGTACGACATGCAAGCGTGTGGTGAGAGCATATGTGTGTTTTGGGAGGCTGCGGTATGTTCGTGTTCAGTCTCCTTGTGATGGGCCGGAACTTTTGCCGATTTATAGTGCTACCTCACTGAAGCATACTGCCGAAGACAGCCAGTAGGACACCCCACCCGGTCACATTATACTGACAACGGGCGAACCAGTCGTTCCACTCCTAATTTGCTGAGCGCTAAGCAGGAGTAGCAACTACCATTTTTAAAGACTCTGGTATGTCTCGGCCAGAGGACAGAACCCAAAGCCTTCCTCATAGGGGCGAACGCTCAACTGTGAAGACCAAAAGTAAGGCATTGTCAAGGGAGACATTAGGAAGAAGAAAGTTTTCAGAAAGAAGAGAAAAGATAAGATCCCAAATTCAGTCGCCTCTTACGATCATGCAATGGGGGCAGCAGGTACAATTCTTACCTGAAAACTTGCCCTGTGGAGTCTGCAATTATTGTAAGCGTGCCGACAGACAGTGGGGCGAATTCTCACTGGAAGTAGACGACGTAACCGCCCTGACGGGAAGTAAGACTTGCGGTGATAAGGGGAACCTTGTAGGTACCAACAATGTGGCCACATTAGATCCGCAAGACCGGTTAGGGGACTCTAGCCCTATAGAGCCTCCTTAATGGACAATCAACTCGACACTCTTGCCAGGGGTCAATTCATTCTTGAGTTGTTCGTGTTACCTTGTTCACCCTTCAGGTGAACATGACAGTTTTCTTGCATGTCAAGGCACTCATGACAGTCTTCCTGCTAGCGATCAATGCCCGTACGAAAGTGCCACAGCTGGTTCCGTGTGTAACTCTGCCGGTACAGAAAGTAAGCCTACCAGTTTCCTTGAGTGTCCCCTGAACATGCATGCCAGTATATCTTCTGAGAGTCAAACTCCGGGTAGTCATCAGGTTGATAGGGCTACTTCGGTTTTCCTTGGCTATCCTCACCCTGATTGTGGTAGCCATGACAGTGGACTTAAAGATGCCAGTTCGACCCAACCCCCTTCTGCATGTCAAACTCCGGGTAGTTATCAGGTAAATAGGGCTACTCCGGTTTTCCTTGGTTACCCACACCCTGATTGCGGTAGCCATGACAGTCGGCTTAAAGATGACAGGGCCATTTGTATTGGCCAACCAACTTCTGCAAGTCAAACTCCGGGGAGTCATCAGGTGAATACGGCTTCCTCAGTTTTCCTTGACTATCCACATCCTGATTGTGGTGGACATGACAGTGGACTCAAAGATGACACTTTATCCACCCTGCCAGTGGAACATCGTTCAGATGGATCAAGTTTTTATATAGAGCTTCTGGATAACCAGCTCCAGGTTAGGATGTGTACAGTTCAGCTAGCAAAAGAAGCTACAGCAGAGACACCATCTTGTTGGGGGTTCACCTACCGTGAACTCGAAGATGAACAAGAAAAAGACACAGACCTCCAGTTTATCCGGAAATATCTACTGGATGGATCAGAACCTGGACAAGGAGAGCTATTCCTAGCTTCTCCAGACGCCAAGTACTACTGGTTAAACAGAAACATCTGTAAACTAATCGACGGTGTGATATTTAAACAGAAAACTGACAGTGATGATTTTGTGCTTGTAGTGCCAATCTCCCCGACAGAGAAGACCCTCTAGTGGCACCATGATCTTCCCTCAGCTGCTCATCAAGGAATAGCCAGAACAAAGGCTAAGCTGGAAGAAAAGTTTTTCTGGGTACATCTAGGACGAGACGTTGAGACCTATATAACCTCCTGTGACGTCTGTAGCCGCAACAAGAAAAACAAACGCTACGGACGCGTCCCCATGACTGAGTACCACGCCGGTGCTCCTATGGAACGAGTGCATATATATTTCCTCGGACCGTTACCTAAGACAGCAAGCGGAAATGAACACTGCCTCATGATGGTGGATCAATTTACCAAGTGGGTGGAGTGCATTCCCCTTCCCTCCCAGAAAGCTGAAATAACAGCGAGAGCAGCTGTGGACGGATTCTTTTCGCGGTTTGGTTTTCCGTTTCAAATCTTCTCCGACCAGGGACGAAACTTTGAGAGTAAGTTGTTCGAAGCTTTATGCCAGGCTCTCCATATCCATAAAGCTTGTACTACACCCTACAGACCGTCTTCCAATGGACAGGTGGAACGGTATAACCGAACGTTAATGGACGCTGTTCGTTGTTTCCTCGCGAAGTCCCAAAATAAATCGGATGAGCATGTCCAGCAATAGCTGGAGCTATTCGCGCATCGGTCAATCGGACTACAGGATTCACTCCGAATATGCTGATGCTCGGGAAAGAAGTGAACACGCCCGCCCAGCTCATGTTTCCCCTACCAGGCCAGAAAACCAACAATGTTGATGACTATGTGTCTACCCTGGTAGGAAACCTTGAGAAAGCTCACACCGTCGCTAGGAGTAATTTGAAGACATCTCTTAACCGTATGAAGCGTTATTATGACCTACGCATTCTGCAGAGACCATACGCTGAAGGAGATGTCGTGTATCTTTTAGATACTGCAGTCACCAAGGGTAAATGTAAAAACTATGTTCCCCTTGGAAAGGACCGGGAGTTATAGTGAAGAAGATATCGCCTTACCTGTATCAAATCAAGCTTCGCAGTTCCGTTTTGGTGACCAACCATGATAGAATGGCCCCTTGTAAAGATAGGAAAATCCCTGCGTGGATCCAGACCTTTAAGACAATAGGGGGAGGAGATGCGGAGCTACCAGACCAGAGTACAGAAGTTGTTTGTGTTTGTCGTAAGCCATGGCAAGGCCGGTTCATGATACAGTGTGATTATTGTCAGGAATGGTATCATGGATCTTGTGTCAACGTAACTGCTACTGAGGCACTTGATATTGACAAATACAAATGTAATGGTTGCTGTAATAAGTCATCATGTGCTCTGTTCTGATTATTTACAGATATGGCAAACAGAGGGACCACTCAGCCCATTGATGAGCAGGCAGCAGCGTGTTTACGCCGAGGTGAGCTGTTTCAGCCCCCTACTGCGTTCATCGAACGGATGGCCCTCTGTATGATGTCGGATCAACGCTTTGACAAGATCGTCTTGGACATGTGCAGTTTGGCAAAGGGTAAGATAGGTAAGAAGGGAGCTAACCGGAGACAACTTGAAGGTTGGCTGAAGAAGGTCGCGGAAACCTTGGGACTCGCTGCAGCTCCGTTCATTCGCCTGGATTGAGCAGCACGTCGCCCCGCTGAGTCGCCGGCCAAGAGTAGGACATGTACCTGCAGAGTCGACGGCCTGTTACCGTGACATTCGCCTGTCTACAGACCCCAACCTGGAGCGCAGGACTGAGGATGCAGTTACCACCGAGGCCCCTGCAGTATCGGAAGATGACCTGGACCTCTTGGGGGATGACCCAATGGATATTGAGCTCATGCCCCCAGTGGATACCATGGATACGCCCGTGTTGGAGGAGTCATTGATTGGATCGCCTGCTGTATCCCCATCCCAGCGGCCAGATAGCCTGACTGTACCGTCAGGTCGCGTCTCTGCCAAGGGTCCAGCCAGTGTGCGTGAGGATTTTATCCCCGTCTCCCGTGCTAAACCCAAGGTAAGTGACCGGCCATCCAGGAGTACTCGCCGGACCAGTCCTCGTAAGAAGAGTTCCCGTAGGAGTCCTTCACCTGTTCGTCATCGTTCCAGTCCGCGGAGAGCTGCCAGAAGCCCTTCAGTGTCTGCCCCTATTCGTCGGACAAGCCCCCGTAAGCGCCCTCACAGCCAGTCAACTGGACCTATTCCCAGGAAGACCGTCCACGTTGAGGAGCCCCGTACCACTCGAGTTGTGTCGTCTGCCGAGCCGAGACGAGGAGGAATAGTGGTAGAGGTTCCAAGAGGTTCTGGATCTACGTCGCGGAGCCGTTCGCCGAGGGTCAGACACTGTGTGATTCCTGACTGCAAGGAGGTTGGAAGCTACGCCAAGCCCCACGCGTTCAACCATCATTTATCGAGGGTTTTTGACGAGCGCCTGCCCCCTGCAGCAATCAAGGTTCTTCGTGGACGGAAGGAGGCCCTTTTACAAGCCGCTGTATGGCTTTTGAGAAGAGCCGTGGGCAACCTTGACGACCTTGTTGAGTACGTGGAGATGCAGCACCTTTTGACAACATCATCGGAGAAGCTCAGTTTTTAGACTGCCAGATAGTGGGGATGAGGGCATTTTGTGGCTATTTGAGTGTACCATGTCCAGACAACTTCACGTTGGAACCGGTGAACTCTGTAGCCGTCCTCCTCCACTGGAAGGTTTTGTTGCTGATAGCTGCCCGGAACCCTGCTACCGAGCGAGAGTACTGGAGAACGTCATTTCCTGCCCCTGAGGAAGTGGGAACCCGAACCCCTCGGGCGTTTGATGCTCACTTCCATCTTGACCGCACCCTGAAGGCCATGGGATTACGACTGGACTCTACGTTCCAGTCCGTGTTGGATGGTACCAGGATGGACAAGGGAAATGAGGTAATCGTCGCCGGGACTTGTGCCTCTTTCTGCGACCCGGAGACTTATCCAACCACGGATAGTCTGAAGACCCTACCAGCGGATATGGAGGTCGCAGTAGGTGTACATCCCAAGAAAAGATACTCAAGCTCGGAGGTGGATCGCGTCATCAGGAAGCTGAAAGACCTTGTACGACAACGCAGAGTGACAGCAGTTGGCCAAGTTGGTGTTGACCACTCCGTACCACCGGAGTAGTGTCCGCAGCAGTTAGTCATGTTGGAGAAGATTCTACCATTGGTGGAGCCTCGACATGTCTTGGTTCTCCATTGTAGAGGGATGTCCGGAGATAGTGGAGCAGAAGCATACCTCCTTCTTCTACACTATGTAAAGAAGGCAGTGCCTGAAGACCAGCGGATATATCTCCATTGTTTCAATGGGGATTCCTATGTCCGTGAGCAGTGGTCTAGTGCTTTTAGGAATCTGTACTTCGGATTTACCAGCATGGCTGCAGGATTCACCCCACCTCAGGTTCGCGCCTTGAAGTGGGTCAACCCTGAGAGAGTGTTGTTGGAGACCGACGCCCCCTACTTCAACCGGTCAGGCCGCAAGTGGTCTGCACCCAACCAATTGTATTGGACGGCGGAGGCTTTTTGCAAAACACCTCAGCTACACGGCGGAATCCCTGCTGAATGCGACTGTAACCAACGCTCAACGACTGTTTCGTCACTAGGAAAGGACAGTTAGGGACGGGGTTGTACCTAAGTATTTTACTAGGTAGTGAGTCTATTTTATAGGCTACCCGTACCCTCATCATCGAGGATTGGATTCTAGGGTAGCAGTGTACAGTAAAAATGCCAAATTCTGAAAAATATGGCACATGCTTTAGATATGTAAACATTGCCAGTTAACCTTACATATAACCTCTAATAAAGTATATATATTTGAAATCTGTACAACATTTGCAATTTTAATAGAGCTCTGAAGGATAAGTAAACTGATATTTTCTGTGATTTTTAGAGCTGTGAATACCATGGTAACAGCTTAAAAAATTCTCAAAAATTGCAAAATATTATGATTTTTGACCCAAAATGGCACAATTCTCTACACAATTTTTTTTCTGTAACCTATTTAAAATTAAATATCTCTATCCCAAAGACAGAATTAATCTTGTTTGGACATATGTTGTAAATTAAGTTTTTCCGCTATCTTACCTTTTCTGTGGGCTTCCATTTTGCGCTGTAGGCGAAACTAAATTTCCTGTGTAAACACACGTTCGGAAAATCCGGATATTTAAAATCCGGAACCAATTTATTAATTTTTGTTTTAATAAATGTGAAGCCTGTATGTACTACTTCATACTGGATATACCAATTATAGTGTACATTTATTTTTTCATTTTTTATACAGGAGTTATTTGCTTAACAAAAAAATTGCCCATGGCCAGGCTGTCTTACTGTGGTGTGCTACCTAGACATGGAGGTCGGGATTGCATCCATGTATTTTACAGGATTGTGTGTCCTTTTAGGACGTCCCGCGCCTCATAACCGGATTTGACTGCAAGGGATTTTATCCCTACTATTTCCCCCTTTTTGGAGGAAGCAACCCAGTAGTAACTTAAGTGACTTCATCGCAACGCTTTTAGTGTGCAGAGTCAAAATTTAGGAACTTGATCAAGACACGGAAGATCTTTGTATATACCATTACCAACCCGCCGGTCATAAAGGACTTTCATTATAAAGTTGGGAGGAATGTAGTGTCTCGGGCCGAGTTGACCTGATTACTTACGCTGGAAGTGCGTCACGGTTAACTGGCCCGTGCCAGATAAAGTTCTACCCCGTGTACAGTCTCTTCACACCTGACCGGCAATCAGACAACACGTGTGTTAGACCATCTCTGTTTTTAACGGAGGCAGTATATCTCTACGTAAGTAGTGCCAGTTATCTTAGTGCTCCGGGTTTTTAGCTAGGACACTAAGCCAGTACATTCTATTGGATAAGTATTTGACTGCTGTATCATCACCGTATCCTGACCTGTCCAGCGACCCGTGGTGATATAGATCGACCTCCATTGTGAACCAGATAGCGTGACCAACAGCCAGGTAACTAGCTTGTAGTGTAACAGCAACGTTACTTTAATAACATATTTGTATAAGTGGGATCGAGTTAAGCCTTACCCAGCTCATAAGTAAGTGGATTTTATCAGTGACGACCTTGAAAGAGTTACCATAGACATACACTGAGGGCCCTAGACCGTTCAATTACGTTAAAAAAACGTTCTGTTATATACAATCGTTGATTTATGACAATCTAGTGTTGATTCTTCAAATCAGTGTTCACCCCTCCCGCTACACTGTTCATTTAATATTCTAGCGATCATTCTTCAAGTGTCACCGTTCAGTAATCAGAAAGTATCTATTTTTCACGGACAGCGTTCTCGCGTGAAGGAACCGTGTATACCTCGCGGATGCTGTTCTGTTTGCAGGTCTACCGCTGAATTTTGAATTCGAGTGTTCAGTCTTACGAAATCATTCAGTTCTCGCGACCCACCGTTCAGTTTTGGGCATACTGTTCAGTTTTGGCAACACCATAGAGTTTTCATGACCCACCATTCAGTTTTTAAGTCACTGAGCAATTTATAGTTTTGTTAGCCTCGGGCTAATCTATCGACCAGCAACGCCAGCACAGCCAGCCATACGCATTGCCTCCTACTTTACCTGGACAGCAGTCATGCGTGACGACCTATCTCAGATCAGCGGCCAGGGGAAAGGGGTCATCTCGGCATGCGAACCTTTCAGTGACACCTACCTTACCACAGGTAACAAATTATAACTGGATTATGATTAAATTGCTCAAAATCATTGTTGTATACTCTTCACTATACTAATCAAACGACTAAACCTATGCTGTCATATATACATCATATTGATTGCACATTGGCAATGTAAAGTGGTAATAAAAATGAGTCGTTTTTTTCATATTGGTCTTATCAATGCAAACAACAATGCACCCGTGATTGAAATAGAATGCATGGAATTCTATGCGTAACAATTGTTCCGTCTCGCAGTATTCGCGCATGAAATGACTAATACCCGGTAATGAAATAACAATGAAACAGATCACTATGCATCGCAATACTACATACCGTAATACATATCTTTTTATTCCAAAATGTTTCTCCTCTTTGCATTACATTACGTATAAAGAAACATGTGTAATATAAGCAAAGCATGAATTATTAGTTTGACTGATGGGGTTAAACGTCTCTGTTCCGGTTATAACGAGATCATGCGTTTGAGACCCTGTCGGGGCACGACTCATAAAAACTATGTTACATGATCACCCCGCTATTCTGAATATCGACCACTTTGGACAGTCCCAAAGACAACTAATTAACGTTAATTTACCTCATCATTACGACCATTCACAAATGGTCAAATTTATCTGGTGTGCAACGAGCCATGAGTAGCTTTCCGCGGCATATCAAGCGTTTTATCTAAACATAAGTTCATTTTATTTGGTTATACGATCATGTATCAGAGCGACATAATATAGATACAGTGAAACCTCACCTCACGACCACCTCAAAATTACGACCACCCCCGCTATTACGGGCACTTTTTTTTCAGTCCCGATATTTTCTCTATATATCTTTGTATTGGTCGCTTCACTATTACAACTACCCCGCTATTCCGTATTACGACCACCTTGGGAAGTCCCAACGACCACTAATTAACGTTAAGTACCCCCACAATTACGACCAGTTGGTCGTGTCTAAAAATTTACCTGGTGTGTAGCGAGCCGTGAAAAGCTTACGGTAATGCGTGTCAAACTGGCCATTGGCGTGTATATACGTAATTATCGATCTTTTGTTTAACTACTGACCAATGTAGCGACAGGTAAGTAGAATAGCTGTTAATCTCTTCGCACTGAACGGAAGATAAAATAAACATCCAGTCTTTCGTAACAAGCCAGCATGTGCCGGGTTTTCGTTTGTAGTCCTTTGTTTACATGTTGTATACGGCTCGTTATAATAGAAAATTAGTAAGATGCTACATGTATATACAGCTTTTCAGTGACGCTGCCTCACCACAGTAACAATTATAACTGGGCTATGATTATAGAACTTCTGGAAATTACTCAAAATCATTGTTGTATACTCTTCACTATCTAATCGTATGACTTCACCTATACCGTCATATTTCATGTACATCGATACACAATTATATATATACACATTAGTTTGATTGCACATTGGCAATGCGGAAGTGGTAATATAATAAAATGTGTCGTTTTCAAGATAGTACAAACTTTGTAATTATTCATATTGGTCTTCAAATGACAATGTAAATTGCAAACAATGAACGCGTGATAGAAATAGAAAGCATAAAAATTGTTCCGTCTCGCAGTATACGCGCATGAAATGACTGATACCGGCCTAATGAAATAACAATAAAATCGCTTTATCACAATACTATATAATACATATCTTTCTATTCCTCATTGTTTCTTTTCTTTTACTACAATCAGATAACCAGATTTCTTGGAAAGGACCAGTAAATGTTAAGCAATTTAACTATATCTTTATGTAAGTGTATATACATGTATTACTTGATAATATTTTGTTTTAAATGAAATAAACAGATGACAAAGTCGATGCTCGTTCGATTTTATTCAGTTCATTTTTACAATACATTACGTAAAAAAAACCATGTGCAATGCATAGCATGTGTTATTAGTTTGATTAACGGACTAAACGTCCTTGTTCCGGTTATAACGAGATCACAAGTTTGAGACCCCGTCGGGGCACGACTCATAAAAATTGCATGTCCATGATCATCCCGCTGTTTTGTATATCGACCACTTTGGACAGTTGCAAAGACCACTAATTAACGTTAATTTATCCCATCATTACGACCAATCACATGTGGTTTGGTTTTATCCTTATATGATTAAAACGCGCAAAGTAAGAATTTAAGATTGTTATTTCATATGACTTAACCTATACCGTCATTACTATGTACATCAATATGCAAATATATATATACAATGTATCATATTGATTGTACATTGGCAATAATCAGTCAATCACCAATAAATGTATATTAGTTATGTGGTTACCATTTCTTACTCATTACTATTAAAAGGAACTCGACATCATCACTTTATTTATAAAAGAACGTGGCATTTTATTCACATATTAATATTCAAAATAAATATACCAACAGTTCGGAATAATCTGGTTTATGAGACAAGACGATACATACGTACATTAAGCATTACTTATAACACGTACAACACTTTATTTATAAAGAAATGTGCCATTTTATTAACATATTAATATTCAAATAAGCATACCAACAGTTCTGGATAATCTGGTTTATGAGACGAGACGATACACACGTACATTAAACTTATGCATTATATTCTATACGAAACCAGCTTTTAGTCATGAAGGCCACTTAATTTATTAAAAAAAATAATATATAGTTTCATCATAATCGAAAATAGACTAAATCTCTCCCGTATGAAAACCAGTGTTGGAACCTTTCCCTTGTATTTTAACAAGTCATGGTCACATGGAATACAAACGATTAAATGCTTGAGAAAGATATATACAGTGGAACCTCTATAACCGAACATGCACGGGACATGGATATTTGTTCAGTTTACAGAGGGTTCTTTTTGGAGAAGTTTTATCGAAAATGGCCGGTCGAATTGCGGACATAATTGGTTAGGATGATGTTTTGTTAGAATGTACCCGATTACAAACCGGCACGTACTAAGTAGCCAATTTGGTTTGTCTGAATAATATGAATATTATGAACGTTAATCAATGTATATGTTGCAGATTATACAAGAAAAAGAAATGATTATAACTGCAGTTATAAACAGTATTTTTACATGTACTGCTGCACTTTACGATCGACATGCATTTTGTTACATCCGGTGAATCTTTATTTGAAGAGTTCTTTCATTAACTAAGTGTTACAAGAAAAAAAACATATAAAAACACCCCTTTTTGGACCTCATTTAAAGTAGATGCGAAACTCGCGATCGGGCTTCTAGCTCTACTTGTTTTGAGAAGATGCAAAAATCGACGCGCTTCAATGAAGCGTGGCATTGTTTCTTAATTGTCGTGTTGATTATATAATTGACCTACCGTCATAATGCCCCCTTGGGCATTATTGGATACCTGTACAAATCACCTACATGTGTATACGGAGGTTCCGAGACAATAATGCTTCACACAATACCAGGTGTTGTTTCAAGGTTTACTGGCCTGACCTCGTGTCATAATCGCTCAGGTAAGGCCGGTTTTTCACAAGTAATTTTTGGTATATTATCAGGTCCCGGACTCAAAATCGGCCCGGTGTTCGGAATTCAGAGGGAAGCACTGCATCAAATATCGGATCTCATGGAGATACGGGCTGGTCATCTTGTTTATCAAAACAGCGTAAGGAAATTTTCAGGATGTATTCCTGACTTCAAAACTTAGAAACACACATGATTTTATATAAAGTACATTCATGATCATTTTGAAGAGGCAATGCGTGGGTAACGCGTGTGAAGAAACTCGCGTGTAACTTTTATATGTTACAATACTTAACAGTAGCACTACAATTAGAGTAAAAATGCATAACACATATATATACATGTCTCTGACATTAGCAATGCGCTCATCGTGTCTAATGAATATACGTGGTTCAAAAATATATGGAGAAACCGACGAAACCAGGGAAACAAACTTCGGACATACAGATGTTAACGGAGGACCAGCGATTATGTTCATTTTGTATGAACGCTGTTGAAATTGAAATACATTTCCTATGTGAATCAACAATCTAGTACACTATGTAACGATTTTTATTCTTTAAATGCCAGAGACAGGTTTGTATATATTCTGCAAAATATAATCCTCAATATCTTTAATCTAAATCTATATATTTTATGAAGCATAGACGTTCGAATTTTTTACGTATGAAACAAAATTCAACACTTGAAACTTACCCCAGACTGAACAGGGAGTGTTTTTTAATATGTGTACCTGATATTGCTACAGTAAATCACAGTAAATTGGAGTTTTATATCTTGCGATAAATCAGAACGTCGACATACATTGTAGGCTATGGTGTATATAGATAAAAGTCATCTTGTACATTTTTAACAAGCTTTTATCATTATCTTCATTGTACATTTTTAAATGATGTGTGACAATCAAATAAAATATTAATGTATTGGTATTTGGCAGGTTTTTATTACTATAATAAAGAAGGACCAATTCTGTACAATGACAATTCGCTAGGTATTCAGAGGTGTTCAACCTAATTAAAATTGAGATGGTCATTCTCACTACTGAGAATGGCCATCTAAATTTTAATTAGATTGAGAGGTGTTCGGTTTTCGGAAGTTGCACTGTACGATCATTGTCAGTGAAGCTATCCTGTATTTACGATCTTTGTCAGTGAAGCTATGTAGAGGTGCTTCGCAAAAATTATAACATTAGGCCATACCAATTTGATTTGTTCGTGTTTTAAAAAATTGAAATTAAAATAAAATTAAAAATTTACCGCTCCTATTTTCGCGTCGACAAAAAATGACGAATCCGGAAATTTATTCCGCGAAGTTAAAATTTAGAGAGTCCCTTTCCGGATCAATTGAGCGTTTGAAACGAAAGCTTTAAACGTGTTAAGACAGATATTTCAAGCGTTTGTTTGAGATAGACATTTCTGTCAGATCACGAAGAAACCACGAGGTATTTACATCAATTTCAATGTGTCAAAATGGGTATTTTGTCGTATCTGTCATTACAGAGTCATGTCGTCATAATGTATTGGACACTACGGCAATGGAGCTTGAAGGCGATTTATCGTTCCTTGATTTGTATAATAGGGTGAACGAAACAGTACTTGTTATCAGAAATTCGGATCTCGGGGGCAATCGCCACCCTGCAAATAAAATCGTCATTTCGTCCGCAGAAATGTCCATATCGGTATGTCAAGGTTTAGGGATGAGATTTGCTGAATTCTTAGTGAAACCCCAACACGAGAAAGAGACACAATCTACCAGTGACACGGTTAAAATGTCAGCAATTTTCTGTGCTAATGGAATCCCAAAAAAACGCTTTCTCTTCCATCCTAACCTCCGCCAAACTTGCGATCCTCAAAAACTGTATTGGGTTTTCAATGGTAAACTTTAGTTTTCATTTCCTAATGGTTGGGACCATGCTTTTATTCTCATTAATAAATATTGTTAGATTTAATAGTCCATGCTACCATTTTTTGGAGTTTATTAGTTTGAGATAAGGGAGGGGACCATGTTTTTGTTCTCTTTCCAAAATATTGTAGTTTATTGGTTTCAGATTCTAGTCATTTTGAGACCTGTTGTTTGATACTTTTAAATGCCAATCAAAGATGCCTTTGTTAATTTTATCTAAGTTCAAATACTATCAATGTTTAAACTTAATATTTAATAAAACACTGTTGATTTTGTTTGAGCAATGTGTTTGTTTTGTAATGGTCATCCCTTGATATTTGGATTTTTATTTTTTATAGATGCACTGACTAGCCAAAATATTTCTTTGGGATATTTTTTTTATTGGTATCCATAGAAGAACATGCATTGCATACAGTTTTTGAATTCAAGCTTAAGCATTTCATCATTCATGGAGTGACCAATCATTGACTTTGGGTATTTTTGACAACTTTTCTACTACATGTACATTACATTGTTTGTAACTTCTGTTGTTGATGTTCTTCTATTCACCTTTTTCTCCTGAGCAGATCCATATATGTAGTTATTATTCAACAACATCAAATAACTAGTTTGAATGATTTAAACATTTGTTGTTGCTGTATTTAAAGAGGAAAAGACATTGTTCTAATATTGCGTCTGTGAAAATTACGTGCTCGCTCCAAAATGTTAGGATTTCAATTTTTTGTTTAAATAAAAAAAATTTTGCTCGCTCACTCCAATTTTAAAATGTAAAAATCCAAGAACAATTTATCAAATTGGTATGGCCTTATCGATAGTTTATTGACATAGCATAGGTACTTATTAAAACCATAATTTTAGCTGTTATTTCAATAATGAAAAAAAAACATGTTATTTAGTTCACTGACTAATTTTAATTAATTCAAAAACTTATTAAACTTGCAATGATGAAAGTTTTTTTTTTTTTGTAATTGTGTTATTTAATTATCTTGCAATGATTGAGATCCTTGTGAATTTTCTGTTCTGCCGTGTACTACGTTGCAAGTCATGTCTTCTCTTGAAGCAAAACTTTAAATAATATAGTAAACTCAACTCTTAGTGGGTTAGTATACGGATAAACAATTACCAGTCCACAGACTCGTCATACATGTCACTGCACCACAGATGTCTGTGATTTCTGGGGTTCTAATCGACACGCGCCAATAAATTGCTTGTGAGTCGACGCGGTTAGTTCACATCAAAAAATGTTCTGAAGATATGCTTTTACAGGTTGTACGTAAATTGAACTTGAATTTTGTAAACAATATGGGGCGAATGTTTGCGTCTCCATGTCGACACTGCATTAGGTGAAATAAAAGGGTCTGGAACCTGAAATAAAGACATCAATCATATCGAATTTACCATAGGAAGGTTTGAGCTGGACTTTGAGGATAATAATGAAATAAAAATTGCAGGTAATACAGCCTGCGCTCTTGAAAATCGAGGTGGTGGCTATGCTGATGACATCCACGCTGATCGTCGCAGGAGAGGTATCAGAAGTCGATAAATATTGAGACATTGGTTGATGTATTGACGTTATTGGTTCTACTACATCCCTTCACACGGACAACAAAATAAAGACATTTTTTTCTGATGTCTCGGGTCGTACGACATATGATAGCCGAATATAGAACATCATTTACGCCAAATGTTATACCATTCCTGCCAAGGCTGGTAGCTCGTGTCTGGACTGTGCGCTTGGAGAGATGAAGACGTTTATATAGGCCTAATTAGCATAGGACAGATAATTATTTTGTCTTTGCCGAGATATTGGTTGTCTGGCAGCCTGTTCCAGATAGCTACCAAAAGTGATGACCTCACAGTGTTAAATTAATTGAGCTATTGAACTTTTTTTGGAATAGTTTCATTTTTGTAAAATTAATATCTACATGCAGGTTTGACTTGTACTCTGGTGTTGACAAACAGTTTCCATATTTCTTCATGAACAATGTAGACAAATTGTGTTTTTGTATTTCAGTTATACCAAATGTGTATTTTAACTGTAACAGAGTTTCTTATATTAAATTTATTTCAGTGCATCTTCTTTCTATTTGAAACCTGGGACCTCCCAGGTAAAAATCATAATTTGCAGAGGAACAACACATGTAGGCTAAACGCCGGTGGCTAGGTAGCTCAAACAGTTGGAGAGTCCGTCCAGAGTTTGAAGGTCCAGGGTTCGAGCCCGAGTATGGTCCATGTATTTTTCCTCTCCTGCTATTTTAATGCAAAATTGATGGAGCTAAAGCACTTCTCATGGTTACCCAGACACATTGTTTATCAATGTACTGCACTAGACTTTTAATTATTTATTGTAGAAATAATTCTAGGTGAATTTGTGTTTAACAGATACATATCCAGTGTGTACATGTATACTCTCTACAGCTAGTTGGTTAGTTACTGGTCTACCTCCTAACTGACTCCGCCTCTTGCTTGGATTTGTCTCACTGGCTAAAGTAATTGTGTTCTGTCAGGCTGGACCGACAATAATTTCTAATGTGATCAAATAGTGAAAAAAGTCATTTTGCTCTCGAAAAGACAAACAACAATTAACTCTTACCATGTTTAACATACCACACTGCTTGGTACCATCAAGCATATATCATACACTATATCTGCTTCAATGTAAAACTTGGATAACAATATATATTTTATAATCGATTTCAATAATTCATTCAAATCAAAACAAGAGGTCCAGAGGGCCTGTATCACTCACCTGGTTTCATGAGATATGAAACAAGATCTATGCTAAGTATATTAATTGTCACTGGTATTGCTATGTCAATATATCGTCAGCATTTATATGGACGTACATGAACATTGGTTTTATTGTAATTCTTAAAATGTCAATTTAGTCAAATTGATCCCTTTTGGCTCAATCATTTGTAAAATTTTGAATCCCCACCTGTTGGCCCCACCGCAGAGGTCCCCAGGGGCCGGCCCCATCATTTGTACAATTTTGAATCCCCACCCCATAGTGATGCTACCTGGCAAATATGAGCCCCATCATTTATACATAGGGATGCTTCTGACCAAATTTGGTGAAATTCTGATCAGCGGTTATCAAGAAGAAGTCAATAAGTCAATTGTTGACAAACGGACAACGGGCGTACAACGGACCCCACAGGCCCACGGTATCGCATAAGCCCAGCTATGTCCTTCGGACCAGGTGAGCTAAAAATATATATATTTGTATCAACATGCGTATGTTCTGGAGAACAATAAATGTTACCTGAACATTACTTGAAAAACAGTAGAGGGATAAAAATGTGGGTGTTTATTTGTAGTGCAATGTTAAACCCTTTGGTAAGTGCATATCTAAATTACAAGCATGTGACATTACAGTTACTGTTTATAGATTCTGACTTAACTTTATGACAAGTAGCGATTTAAAGGAATTACATTTATTTCCCCTATTGGGCCCCACCCCTTTGGCCCCTTTAGGGCGAGAGTCACCATTTATGCAAAATCTGTTCCTCTTCCCCCTCAGGTATCTCTGACCAAATTGGGTTCAAATCCATTCATAACTTTATGACTAGTAGCGATTTAAAGGAAATACCTCTATTTCCCTTATTGAGCCCCGCCCCTTTGGCCCCTCAGGGGTCAGAGTCACCATTTATGCAAAATCTGTTCCCATTTTGCCAAGGATGTTTCTGGCCAAATTTGGTTAAAATCCAATAAAAACTTTTTAACTAGTAGCGATTTGAAGCAAATGTTGACAGACAGACGACGGACGGACGCCGTGGCATAAGCTCATCGGACCTTCGGTCCAGGTGTGCTAACAAAGATACCAGCAGTAGACAAATGGTACATATGGTTCCTTGATTTTGAAGATGTGTTTTGTGAAAAACTGAATGTTGTTCGAGTAGACTAATCAAGGATGTTGTAGACCTGCATTCGAAATACATGTAAATGGCAGTTATATGCATGTTATTTCCACTTGCACTTCAATTCTTTATTCCGCACGAGTGAGTCTCAACTTTCCTGTACTTTCATGAAAGTTTGTCTTGCAAGTCATATACAGTACTGTACATCAATGTAGGTGTGATTAATATATTTTGAACCTCACCACAAGGATTTAATCCCTATAATATAAGTGAAATAGCCCATAAAGAAAACTAAAAAAAAGTCAACAAACTGTAAATATTGGATATTATTGAAAGTCAAGTTATTAAAGTTTACCTTTTTGTATTTGTCATCACACAATCAATACCATAGATTAAATTCTAAAGAAAATGTAAATTTTTTTTCAAACCCTCTGTTAATAAATAATACATTTTTATTACTCAGTATTAAAGTAAATTAAGACTTTAAATGAGTGTAAAAACTATAGACATCAAAAGATATTTCAAGTCCATCAAATGAAAAGTAAAAATATACCCCCTCCCCCCCCCCCTCCCCCAAGTCTTTTTTTTTGTTTCTTTTTTCTTTTTTTTTCTTCTTCCCCCCCCCCCCCCCCCCCCCCCCCCCCCAAGTCCTAGCACCAGATTTTCAGCATTTTAAGTGTCTGATATGAGACCCCTGACATTTGTTCCCTAAAATGTCTTATAGTATGTGTTGCGGTAAGCTGAAACCTTTCCTAATTTTATTTTTTTCTGTTACCCAGGTAGTTACATTGATAAACTTGTTGGATGGTTGGACAACACTGTGGTAATTCCACTGGTAACTCTTTTGACTTTTATGTAGGCGATAAGGTACATTGTATGGGTCACCTGCTCAACTACATGTGTTTTCCCCAGGTAGTCTTGTTTCCCCTTCATTGTAGAAGTCCTCACGCCCTTCTATCTTAGGCCAACAAGTGATTGATAATATACACATAACTTAATTATTCCTTAATTGTTGAAAAAAAAAGTTTACAATTCTCAAAAAAGGAACTCGTCAGGGTGTCATGATCAGCTCAATCAAAAACTGTACTTTCACTTTCTAGTTTGTCAACACAAGATATACATCATTCAATATATAATCTGAATATGTCTGTGTTAAGGCTAGTAAAAACCAGAACTTAAGGAATTATACGATAGGAAATAATATTAGAAAATTTCATTATGGTTATATGTTCAGCCTTAAAATCTTAACATCTGGAGTTTATAATTGTTATCTTTTCCAGGTCGAGTTATGAATAAATGTATAATTTTAAATAAATGCCAAACAATTCTGTAAGCAACCATGGGTGTATCATAAGTCAAAGTCACACATAAAATGTAGACTTGTATGTATTACATCTTTTTAGAAGAAACTTAATGACCAATTCACTTTACAAAAATCAAAAATAATTTACTTGTGCATCTTTGTCTGCACTTGTCATATACTTCCGATTATCTGTTATGATAACGGGAAATTTGATAAAAAAAATCAAACTTTAAGAATGACTGTGTTTTGTACTGACGTCAGATTTAAAACATCACATAATCAGAAGCATCATTATAAACGCATTTTCCGGTCCTAAATTAAAGTCGCTTATTATCGAAGCTGTGGTTTGCAATACTAGTTGTTTAAATATTAAACACAGCACAGGAAATGTATTATATAAATATATATATATATATATAATATATGTATATAAATTACAAACCCCTCTTGTAACCAAAATAATCCCCTATCGGGGCCCGGCACAATAACTGTTACCTGTGTTTTCAAGACAATGTACCGCATCATTTGTTTTGACGAAAATGGGCGAGCCGTCGGTCATAGACAGCTGTCTATCAGTCGCCATGAAGCAAACATGTAGATGGATATGTTCTCTTACTATGATACAAATGATAAATGCATTGGTCTAAGATTACCTGCATTATTTCAGCAGATTTTACACGTCCCTGAAATTCAAATCCGCCATTTTGTTTACATGTGTGGAGATGAGCCTAGTAACGACATCCGGCACGGAGCCCGGACCGGAATTACGGAAACTTGTTATACGACCCGTTATAATAGAAAATTAATAAGATAATACTTGTTTCATTTGACACGTTATAAAAGAATATTAAGTAGATGATGCATGCATACGGCCCGTTATAATTGAAAATCTGTAAGATGGAACCGCCCGTTATATGTTGAAAATTATATGTCCCTGGTTAAACATTTGTACAGTATAATTTTTGCATGGTTATATTTTTTATCTGAATCAGAAACTATAACTATGTTATTGTAATAAATGGTCTATTTAATGCATCAAAAGTAGTCTACATAACCTGTTGCGTTTACGAAAGCACTACTGTAACAATAGGCGATATATGTTGGTAACATTAATATGTCTGCTTTTAAATTTTTTTTTTTTTTTTTTGTAATTATCTTTTTATTCAGTTTTTCAATGCAATATACATTATATTTTCATATTATGCTTGCTCACACGTGCACATATACATGAAATATAGAAACAAAATACTTACAAATCATCTAATTCACACACACACAAAACACCCAGCTCACAAAAGCTATATTGAAGTACACACATGAAACAGCATCATACACACATACACCAGACCCACCCTCCCATGCATGTACCCCTATATATATATTTCAAAAAGCATGTATAGCACACACACACCCCCCCCCCCCCCCCCCCCCCACAAAACACCCTCACACACCACACACCCTCACACACATTGATATAAGCATGTATATTTTCACAATCAAGATTGTTTACATACGAATACCTAACCTACACAAACACTCTTACCAGCATATTTTACAAGTTACAACATACAGACATTAATGAATCGAAATTTCAGTATTTTGTTATCTTTCAATAGGGAAAAACGAAGTGACATCATGATTAAGTACATTGCATTGATTTTGTAAAAAAAAAGAAAGAAGAGGAAGTGACTAGAGATTATACTAAGAAAGAGGACTGTAATCACAAAAGATAAAGGAGAGAAAGTATAAGAGAGAAAGAGAAACTAAAAGAAGGAAAAGGTTTGGGCGAGATGGAGGAACTCTATGTAGGCAACAAACAATACTGGAATATATAATAATTTAAAAGCATTTTTTTTTTTTTTTCGGCCAATGAGAAAAAAAACTGTCAAATTAAGAAAATGACAAAAGGATATAAAATGAAATATATAACAATGGATAAAATAAAGTATGACACATTATAGTTTAACTAATTTATCCCATTTCCTCCACTCATTTTCAAATTTATATTTAGCTGTTTCACCTTTGCCAATTGCAATGTATTTTTGAATCATGTAATTATCTTTTATAATATTGACAAGAGCAATAATGTTTAATGAATTGTGTAAGCATCTAGTTCTATAAATATATTGTTTAATAGTAATTATAATTTCATTATCTACTCTATTACTGGGAAGGTAATTTTCATGCAGAATTCCAAAAAGAAAAGATTTCTTATTCACTGAAAATGGGATCAAAAGAGCTTCTAATAATGTGTCAAAACTTTCCAATAATCTTTGTACTTCTTCACATTCCCACAGTAAATGAGTAATTGTCTCTGTTTCAGTGTTGCACAAAGCACAAAGAGGGGAGATAACCATTCTAATTTTAAACAGGAAAGAGTTAGTTGTGAGAATATGATGGATTACTCTGAACTGAAACCACTGTAATTTTGTATTTCTTGTAACAGCGAAAGGCATTTTGTAGATTTTACTCCATGTCAGATTGTCTATGTTGTCAAAAATTATGTTCCATTTCCTAGTGCCAGATGGTATAATATTTGATTTAATCATAAAAGAATAGAAAGTTTTTGACCCTTTACTTTCCCTTAGAATAAGTTGTAGATTTATTGGTATATATGGGTAGGAAATTTCTTGACCATGTGTATTGTATGTAGAAAAAAAATCCTTAATAGCAGATATTAGACCTCGATATTGTAAAAAATTTGTATTCACTTGGTATAGCTGGATAAATTCATTGTATGAGAAGAATAAACCTGCTTCAACATCTTTTATCAAATCATTTATAATCAAAATGCCTTTCTTGTAGTAGTTTTTATAAAATATCACTTTTCTGTCTACCTTGATTTTAAATATGCCCAGTCGTATTATCTACCAAATATAGTTGATACCTGCAAATTTATCCATCACTGATTGAGACACCTGTGGATTGTTTTGACTGGATATTCAAATTCAAATTGGTTTATTTCTCTTTTCAAACATAATGCATAGAGAGAACATATTTACAATAGTATATACAATCATTATTCGTGTAGTTTTCGTTTGTAGATATACAGCACTTTCATAATATACATAACTTGTTTTAAGGAGGACAAATAATATTATTGATTATTCTTATAAATGTACACAATTTTTTAAGTGTTTTTATATTTGTAGCATTCATAAGTTCATTAAATTTAATTACATTCGGTCGTAACCAAAAATACTTGTCTATATACAAATTTCTTTCTGTAGCTAACTTTGTACATTCAAGTAAGTAATGAAATTCATCACCAATCTGTTGACTAATGCAATGTGGACATTTTCTATCAGTATATTCAATCTGTTGCCATCTACATGTTTCAACAATAAATTTATGATTAGTTGTTCGAAATTTACAAAGAGTGATCCTGTCTTTATCATCTAAAATATCTAAATAATCTTCAAAATTAAAATTATTTTTAAAAATTCTATAACATATAGATTTTGATGAGTTATTAATATCACTCTCCCAGTTCTGTAAGTACTGGTCATTTACTCTTAGCTTAATAACATGTCTAATCCATTATTCCATAAATAGCTCATTCCACATTCGTTAAGTATAGATTTAACAAAACTGACATATGTAACAGGTCTATTTTCAATATGATGACAGTAACAAAGGAGTTTGTATAAAGTTATATTATATTTACTATCTTTAGAATGTGTCAACTGTGACCAATATGATATTAATCTTGTTTTAACTGATATTGCAAGTGGGGTAATACCTAACTCCCCATATATCATGTAATTTGGAGTACTGTTTTTTAATCCAAGTAATAATTTACAAAATTTTAAATGTACACGTTCAATTGCTTGGATATGAATGCTCTTCACGTCACTTCGGGCAGCCGATCCTTTCAACTTTACGGCAAGCGACACCTCGCGTGGCCTGCTTACCTAGCGTGAAGTCGCAGGTTTTCAGGTAATACCTTGATTGGCAATACTTAAGGGATGTCCAAGTCACAATTAAATAATCATCATGAACACTAGTTATATGTGAAAATACATGTACGATTTCTTCGGTTGCCATACCGCACGAATACAAATATTGCATGTTATTTATACAATGCCGGGGTCTAAATTTGCAATCGGCTGTCTCGTGAGTGGTGTATTTTGGAATGTAAAAATAACCTGAATTAACGCTAAAAGATGTGGCATATATTAAATCACGGACGCATTCTAATGATCACGCATACAATCTAATAACCTAAACGTGCTTGTTGATCAAATTTAAATCTTGGCATTTTTTCTGGGCCGGTCATCGTGGTCGAGTCGTCGCGAGCTTTCAATGGAGTTTACTGGAAAAAAAACTTACTTAACGTTCTTCCAGAGACGTATATACCTGATATACAAATCTCTGGTTCTTCATATGACAAGTTCGAACTATCCGAAATGGTGTCAGTAATAAACAGCCAGAGTTCGAACTATTACTTGCTTAAAAAAAAAAAAAAAATCATTCTTGTCTTGTACAATGTAGATTATTTTTTCCTATTAAACTTAACATTTTGTATATGTTTTTGATATCCTTATTGTACATGCACATGACATTATTTTGTTTTTGCTGTAATACTGTGGGCCGCAAGGCTTAAAGTGAATAAAATAATAAAATACAATCTCTCAAAAGCGGTGACATCGGCAGCTGCTAGAAAGTGATCAATGGGCACCATTCTGACCTGTCAATGCCCTAATTAGTAAACAAAAGATTACTTTTAACAACCTCCTAGTCCAGGCAGTTAATCCCATAATCTGTTTATTTGTCAACGTGTGGCAAGGGTGAAGCCGTTCACGGCTCGCTACACACCAGGTATTTTGAACATATGCGACCGGTTTGATTAGTTATCTGATTGTTGTAAAAGAGAAGAAACAATAATGAATAGAACGATATGTCTTATGTAGTATGGCGATACACAGTGATCTGTTTGATTGTGATTATCTGTTTGATTGTTATTTCATTAGGCCTGGTATCAGTCATTTCATGCGCGAATACTGTAAGACGGACGATTGTTACGCATATAATTCAATTTCATGCATTCTATTTCTATCACGGGTTCATTGTTTGCATTTAACATTATCATTTGAAGACCAATATGAATAATTGCAAAAGTTTTTACTATCTTGAAAACGACACATGCATTGCCAATGTGCAATCAAAATAATGTGTGTATATATAATTGTATATCGATGTACATGAAATATGACGGTAAAGGTGAAGTCATACGATTAGATAGTGAAGAGTATACAACAATGATTTTGAGTAATTTTCAGAAGTCGTAGAATCATAGCCCAGTTATAATTTTTACCTTTGGTATGGCAGCGTCACTGAAAAGCGGGCGTGCCGAGATGACCCCTTTTCCCTCAGCGCTGATCTGAGATAGGTCGTCACGCATGACTGCTGTCCAGGTAAAGTAGGAGGCAATGCGTATGGCTGGCTGTGCTGGCGTTGCTGGTCGATAGATTAGCCCGAGGCTAACAAAACTTTAAACTGCTCAGTGACGGAAAAACTGAATGGTGGGTCATGAAAACTTTATGGTGTTGCCAAAACTGAACAGTATGCCGAAAACTGAACGGTGGTTCGCGAGAACTGAATGATTTCGTAAGACTGAACACTCGAATTCAATATTCAGCGGTAGACCTGCAAACAGAACAGCATCCGCGAGGTATACACGGTTCCTTCACGCGAGAACGCTGTCCGTGAAAAATAGATACTTTCTGATTACTGAACGGTGACACTTGAAGAATGATCGCTAGAATATCAAATGAACAGTGTACCGGGAGGGGTGAACACTGATTTGAAGAATCAACACTAGATTGTCATAAATCAACGATTGTATAAAACAGAACGTTTTTTTAACGTAATTGAACGGTCTAGGGCCCTCAGTGATATGTAACGCGCAGCACGTGTACCGCAGGGGCGCCACGGATGCCTAACGGTCTCACGCTAGTCTCTGTTATGATGTTGTACAGAAAATAACAAGACATTTCGACCCACACACATGCTAACAATGGAACAAGTTCCCGAGCCGGTTATCCAGGGGCGTCCTTGGGATGTTCTGGTAACGAGAACAATGTTCCCGTATCAAAATCCCGCCTAAACGCCCCTGGGGAATCCTTAAATGACCTTAGCTGTTAAAAGGACGTTAAACAAAATAAAATAAACCAAACCAAACCAAATTTACGCGAACCAATAAAGAAACAGTAGAATATCCATTACCATTACTTGTAAATAGTGGACTATGCATCCTAATTGACACACCTTTCATTAATTTTTAGATAAATATAAAATATAACATGCAAAAAGATATATATATTTCCCTTCATGACGAATTAATCAAACATTTCATTCACACAACTTGTCAGTCTAGACTTTTGATTTTGTATAATGTTCCCAATGGGCACAATACGTCATTAAGACGTCGTTGCACTCTAAATCGGCAAAAGATCCGGCCTATCACAAGGAGACTTAACACAAACATACCGCAGCCTCCCAAAACACACACACGCACTCATCACACGCATGCATGTCGCACGCACGGGAGGCCGTCCTTAAATGACCTTAGCTGTTAATAGGACGTTAAACAAAATAAACCAAACCAAACCAATGGTTCCTAGTCCGAGGTCCAGCCACAAGATGGTTCGACACTTAAATTTTGATGATCAAGTCCTAGTAACAGATCTTTTTAATTGAGCTTAATTAAGGTAAACAAATGACTAACATGCCATAGGATTCATACATAAACTTTATATTAATCGTCCATGTTCAGTTCCAGCCTGCTGATACCCAGCTCCAGCCTATTGATTTTCAGCTCGAGGCCCAGCCACAAGATACCATGGTAAGACATTTTTCATGACGAAAAACACATACCTAACATGCCATAAAATTCATATATAGATTTTATATAAATGTTTCCTGTTCAGGTCCAGCCTGTTGATGCCCAACTCCAGGCTATTGATTTTCAGCTCGACCCTTGGCGCCCACCATTGAATCATACATATCGGTCAAATGAGAGACTGATTTTTTCCCTTCTTTCACTCTTCTTTCAAAACATTTAATAAGTTTATATAAAACTATACATCAGGAGCAAACTGCAACTGTTAAAATCCAAGTTAGCCACCTGTCGGCCGTTGTTTTCTGATCAGTCCCAAAATGCAATATGCACAATTGGTGACCAAAGGGAACTTACATATGGAATTAGAGAAATATCCCTTTAGTATATTATGAAAAATAGCGATAACAAATTTCAAAATTCAATATTAGGGACTAAAGGAAACCTATTGTTTGTCTGTTTGTGATTTACGGCCCATCGGGTCATTTAGGGCCAAACAGTATACTATCATTTTGCTTTATGACTTTAAAATCAGATGAAATTGGTCATTGTTAAAAGCATTCGTATTATATATTTAGATCATTATGATGTAAAAGTTATAGATTATGTGAACTTTGTTATATATATTCAACGTCAAATAGAATAAGGTAAAAGACATCGAAGTCTATATAATATATCGATTTCTTTCAAGTAGCTAAATATGTTTTCGAATCCACGGAACTTAAGAGTTTTCATATCCGGGACACGAAAGTATTTATCACGAATGTGCTCGAAATCGGAACATTCTATTAGAAAATGCTCCACTGTGAATTGAGTGTCACATGTATGGCATATCGGTGGATCTCCTCATTTTAAAATGAACGAATGAGTAGGATGTGTGTGCCCGGTACGGAGCCGAGAGAGGACAATTTTCTCCCTACGATCTTTCCGACTTGGAGTGGATGTTTCTAAGTTTTGGTTGTACTTTAAAAAGTGTGCTGATCGTCTCAAGAGACCAGTGTTACTTCCATTACTTTCTAAGAAATAGCGATAACAAATTTCAAACATCAAAATCAAAGATGGCTGACTGTCCCGATCAGTCCCAAAATGTAATATGCATAACTAAGGACCACAGGGAACTTACATATGAAATATGATAAATATCCCTTTTAAACTGTCCCGAGAAATAGCGATTACAATTTTTAATTACAAGATTTTTCGATTGGTCCCAAAATGCAATAGTCATAACTAGGCATAACAAGAGATCCCAGAGGGATTTGGTTTGGTTTGGTTTATTTTGCTTAACGTCCTATTAACAGCTAAGGTCATTTAAGGACGGCCTCCCGTGCGTGCGACATGCATGCGTGTGGTGAGTGCGTATGTGTTTTGGGAAGCTGCGGTATGTTTGGGATCTTGGCGCCCACCATTGAATGATCTTCATAGGTTCCATGTCAGATTGATCTTTTCTCTACTTTTCCCTTCATTTTACTAATCTGTGCAAATTGAGACATCCCTCCAGTACTTTTCAAACAAGGGAATCCTAGCTATATAAGAAATTTGAGATTTAACGATTATGGCTGTTTGTTTGTCAGGTTGTTTTCAGGACAGACTGGTCCAAAAATGCAATACAAGGGACCAAGGGGAACCTACATATGAAATTTGAGAAAGATCCATTCAGTACTTTGAGAAATAGCGATAACAAACTTCAATTGTCAAAATCCAAGATGGCTGCCTGTCGGCCATGTTATTTTCAGATCGGTCTCAAAATGCAATATGCATAACTAAGCACCAAGGGGAACCTTCATATGAAATTTGAGAAAGATCCCTTCAGTACTTTCTCAGAAATAGCGATAACAAACTTCAACTGTCAAAATCCAAGATGGCTGCCTGTCGGCCATGTTGTTTTCAGATTGGTCTCAAAACGCAATATGCATAACTAGGCACCAAGGGAAACTTACATATGCAATTTGAGAAAGATCCCTTAAATACTTTCTCAGAAATAGTGATAACAAACTTCAACTGTGAAAATCCGAGATGGCTGCCTGTCGGCCATGTTGTTTTCAGATTGGTCTCAAAACGCAATATGCATAACTAGGTACCAAGGGAAACCTACATATGAAATTTGAGAAAGATCCATTCAGTACATTCTCAGAAATAGCGATAACAAACTTCAATTTTCAAAATCCAAGATGATTGCCTGTCGGCCATGTTGTTTTCGATTTTGGTCTCAAAACGCAATATGCATAACTAGGCAGCAAGGGAAACCTACATATGAAATTTGAGAAAGATCCATTCAGTACTTTCTCAGAAATAGCGATAACAAGAATTGTTTACGGACGGAGGGACGGACGGACGACGGACCACGGACGCAGGGCGATTTGAATAGCCCACCATCTGATGATGGTGGGCTAAAAAGGAACTTGCATATGAAATTAAGAAAGTTCCCTTCAGATTTTCTAAAAAAAAATAGCGATAACAATCTTCAATTGTCAAAATCAAAGATGGTTGTCTGTCGGCCGTGTTATTTCTGATCGGTCCCAAATGCAATATGCATAACACGGTACCAAGGGGAACTTACATCTGAACAATTAGAAAGATCCCTGAAGTACTTCATGAGAAATAGCGATATCAAGTTTATCAAAATCCAGTGAACGGGTACAAGGAGGTGCGTTTGGGCTTACTGATTATAAAACTAAAGAGAAATAATTTTATAGGAAGTTTTAGTAAAAAGGAAAGCGAAAGTCAACACGGCCAGTGCCATACGGGCCAGGAAAAGGGGGGATGGGGCACGTGACAGATCAGGCCAACCAACCCGGGACCAGCAATCAAGCTGCAGGAGAAAGGGGTCAATCAAGATGAAATGGTTCAGTAATTTAATAGCATATATAATGGACGCAGGCTGAAGCATATGTATCCATATCATGAATAATGCTACAAAACATGAATATAAATACTTCGGTGCAGTTGGGTTGATGTCTAGGATTGAAATGTTCATCTAAAATGATTTCGAATTTAAATACAGAACCTGAATCAATGGCACTGTCTGGTAAACTATTCCAGGAAGCTATTAAATATTCTGTTGCTAAAGAAATGTTTACGAATGGCTATCCGACACCGTGGTTTAAATATTTGTTAAATATATAGACCTGGAAAAAGTTATATCATTAACTGTTTTGAATACGTTTATCTTCTATCCATTCGATATTATCTTCAAACGTTCTGGATACTACAAGTCTTTGAAATATTGAATGATCTTGGTGCTCTCCTCTGTAACTTTTCCAGTATTTCAATATCCTTGCCTTTATACGGACTTCAAACACGGCATATTCCAAATGAGGTCGTACTAATGACTTAAAAATGGATACATGCAATAACACAAACAATCTTATAAGTCCGACTAAGCTGTTTGCCTTATTAACTATATATATTTACGGAAGATCATGTCTACATCTACGGTCATAACAATATCTTTCTCAGACGAAATATTATCCAGTTTTATGTTTTCTCCTTCTGGTCCGGACATAAATAATTCTCATTTTTCGGTGGATTTAATTGATAGCACTTTACACTTGTTTGGGTGAAATTTTAATAACCATTGATCTGACAAAATTTTAAGTTCTTACAAGTTTGGAAGTTTATTAACATCTTCGCTGTTGGTTATCAGTTTGTATAATTTTGTGTCGGCGGCGAAAAGTGAGGATGCCGACGAAGGTATTTCCGGAAGATCATTTATATGAATAACAAATAAGATAGGACCTGGTAAACTTCCTTTATTACGGTATATGTCTTTGACGTTTCGCCATAGACTTTTACTCGTTGACATGTGTTACTCCAGAAATGTTTAATCCATCCAACTATTTGTTTACTGGTTCCATATCCAGATAGTTTTAGAAGACGCTGGTGAGATACTTTATCGAAGGCCTTCATAAAATCCATATAGCAAGCTCTCCACCGTTGTCCATTACAGGTAGGGCGTAAGAATTGTACCTGCTGCCCCCATTGCATGATCGTAAGAGGCGACTAAACTTGGGATCTTATCTTTTCTCTTCTTTCTTCCTAATGTCTCCCTTGACAATGCCTCACTTTTGGCCTTTAGTTGAGCGTTCGCCGCTGTGAGGAAGGTTTTGGGTTCTGTTCCCTAGCCGAGACATACCAGAGTCTTTAAAAATGGTAGTTGCTACTCCTGCTTAGCGCTCAGTATATTTGGAGTGTGACGACTGGTTGACCCGTTGTCAGTATAATGTGACCGGGTGGGGTGTGCTGCTGGGTGTCTTCGGCAGTATGCTTCAGTGAGGTGGCACTTTAAATCGGTAAAAGTTCCGGCCTATCACAAGGAGCCTTAACATGAACATACCGCAGCCTCCCAAAACACACATACGCACTCACCACACTCATACATGTCGCACGCACGGGAGGCCGTCCTTAAATGACCTTAGATGTTAATAGGACGTTAAACAAAATAAACCAAACCAAAGTTGTCGATTACGTTTGTCCATTCTTCAAGAACCGTTAGTAATTAATTGGTTTGGTTTGGTTTATTTTGTTTAACGTCCTATTAACAGCTAAGGTCATTTAAGGACGACCTCCCGTGCGTGCGACATGCATGCGTGTGGTCAGTGCGTATGTGTGTTTTGGGAGGCTGCGGTATGTTCGTGTTAAGTCTCCTTGTGATAGGCCGGAACTTTAGTAATTAAACCTTTCAATTTTTTCCTGTTACAATTTACATATTTCCATAAACTTTTAAGGTGTAGTTTTATATCCTTTTTTTATTTTCTCCATATCTCTTCTCTCTTTCCGCATTTAATTGTTTCCTAGATTTTGCATATTCATTATATTTATACTTCACTACTGGTTTCCATGTAACGTTGCCAATACCTGTGTTTTTTTTTATTCTAGATTAGTTTATTCTAGTTAGTTATTTGACAAACTTATAACTATTCAAAGTGTATGGAATGTTTTGGGGATAAACTTCAGATAAGTCGGGGGAGGGGGGATATGAAATGGCAAATAAAACGAGTTAGGTATCTTTATCGATGATTCAAAATAGGAACAGTCTCTGGCTATAAATAATTGAAAGATTGTATGCGTAGATAAGACAAAGTAAAAAAGCAGACAAAAAAAATGGACAAATGCTTTCATTAATTTTCCAAGTATATATAGATGCACATCAAGAAAGGAATGGGGAGTTGTTTAAATATATGCACGACAGTACACTCGGAGCAATCGGGGGTAAGTCAGGTTAGTTGCGGATATATGACGAGAAATACCGAATAAGGAAACAAAAGGACTTGGTACACCTTCGATCAAATATAGATAGCGAGCTTTTAGCCCATATATACAAGCCCTGGAGTATCAAAAGGGAACTGTCTCGTGGTACACGCACCCCCACATCACTTAATTACATAAACGGTTGCTATCTGTCACCATGTAGGTACCGATATGCTGGGTAATGAAGTTTAAGGAGAAGACCATTTCAACAGTGCAGAATGATAAGGTAGGATTGTTGAGTGGATGGTCAGGGGAAATCTTCAAAATGAAAGGAAGCAGAAGGGACTCGTATGAGAAAGAGACACATTATCACCGTTGCTGGATGAATTATGTGCAGAATTGGAATATCTTGTCATACATCTTAACGTTAAGACGTTTCTTTCTCTTTTTCGAACAGCTTAGGTCATTTAAGGATGGCCTCCCGTGTGTGCGATATGCATGTATGTGGTGAGTGCGTATGCGTGTTGTGGGAGGCTGCGGTATGTTTGTGTTAGGTCTCCTTGTGACATTTTGCCTTTTTAATTTCCTGTAAGGCCTTCCATTCATTGCATTTACCTGTTTGGTTTGCTTATTACATCTTAAGAACTACACTAAATTATATTATTTGCAATTGTATACACATTAATTTGTGTTTGCTGGCTATGGTCCGTTTCATATACATGTATATACAATGTATATATATATATATTTCACAAACATCCATGAACAGTGACAGTGGGAAGCATGTCCTACGTTCAACGATGGAGGAACTATAATGCAGAAGCTTGTGCCAGGACACAGGACAGTTCTAGTGAGTCTGACGAAAATGTAAATCATCCATCATCACCATTACATATACTAGATGAGTTGGAACATAATTTGCATGTAGTGTTTTTCATTTGGATACTACCTCGGATAAAACTACTAGTAGTGAGATAAATGAACCTTCAAATTCAGTAATACAATTGAGGAAAAGGACTTTCAGCTTCGAAGAAAGTTATCGGAATGGTCTGCTAGAAATGGACAGTCCCGTGCTTCGGTTGATGTGGAAAGTACTTTTAGGTATTGAATGTGGAATCCTGAATGTTATGTCACAATTTCCAAATAATTTCCGGGATAGGGAGGAAATTCTTAACTTCAATATTGACGGCGTGCCATTGTTCAAGTTATGTAGTTTTGGCCAATACTTTGCAGCATCCAGAAAGTTGACCCTTTCATTGTAGCATTATTTTGTGGAACAAGTATGCCATGCCAAATTCTTCATGGATTTCCTAGCAGAAATACGGAAAATTAAGGGAACTGGTATTCAATTTTGAGACAAGAATATCATTGTCAAAGTAAATGCCTTTGTATGTGATGCGCCATCAAGAGCTTTCCTGAAGTGCATCAAAGGTAATAATGCCTACTTCAGTTGCGAGATGTGTACAATAAGAGGGCAATGGGATGGGAGAGTCGTCTTCAACTTGAGGAATACAGCAGAATCACCCCGTACTTAAGACGAATTCAACAGATTTGGATATCGGGACAACCAGATAAAGGAAACTCCATTGGTTGCTGCTGGGTTGTCGTGTATACGTTCGTTTCAAGGTCTCTCTCTGAAATGGACAAATGGAAAGCAACAGAATATCGTCAGTTCATGTTATATACTGGTCCATTGGTATTGAGATCCATTTTGCCCGATACCCTTTATAGTCATTTTCTTTTCCTTACAGTAGCCATGTCAATCCTTCTGGATTCCAACACGGAAACAAGAAATCCTTACCTTGACTATTCGGAAGAACTTCTTCGCTTTTTGTGCAACTTGCTAGCAATCTGTACAACCCAACATTTGTCTCCTGTAATGTACATGCATTAGCACACTGTTGATAATTTGCAATTTGTTCCGCACTTATTGCAATCCGTAATTTACTACTAGTATACATTCCTAAAAATTGTAGATACCAGCCTCGTTCTGAATAAACATGTAGACAGCATGGCAGCGTATTTTTTCTATGTCTAATATGTTTTCAACCACGAAACGCATCATCGTCAACACACACCTCACAGAAGATACTATACATTTCAATTCCTCATTGAACGATGTATTCCAGTTTGAACACTTTTTGCATAAACTGAAGAAAAGTGTACGGAATTCAAAGAATCCCTTTGCTCAGTTGGCTAAACGGATCTCAGAAATTAATAGCTGCAAAGTTAAAATGACACCAAGACGTCCCTGCATTTCACTAAGAAAGAAAGACAGCCGTTTCCACTTAGACAACGAGTCACTTGCATTTGTGCGGAATAAACAACAAGACTCGAAGTACCTGTGTGATGTCTATAGCATGATCAAATTAGAAAATTTCTTCACAACACCATGTTATTCAAAACTTATCAACATTCCTGTTGTGAACGGGAGGTCCGTGCAGAGAGATGTCCGGCGGATTGTTGTGGAACAGGAGGCCTTGACAAGAAAAGTTGTCTTCCCTATAGAAATGAATTTCGTTCAATGCCAATACTTCATGGCATCGAAAGACGTTAATTGGATCGGTAAGTAGACATTGCATGTATTTAAATCCCGTTTCAAGTAACCTGCATTAATTGGTTGTGGTAAGCCCCCTTTTTTAGGACACCTGAGACAAAGTCTCCAGTGACCTATTCTAATCCCCTTTTGTCCGTCGTCGTGGTCGTCCGTCCGTAAACAATTTACATTTTCGACTTCTTCTCCAAAACCCACAAACCAAATTCTATGAAATTTGGCAGGAATCTTCTATGGCTAAAGGTCAACCAAAATTGTAAATTATATGGTCCCCACCCCCCAGGGGCCTGAGGGGCGGGGCCAAAAAGGGTCAAATTGACTAAAACTTCAAAAATCTTCTTCTCTACTCTCAGATATGCTGGAATCAAACACTCTTCATAGATGGAAGGGTCTTAAGGTGCTTTACCAAAATTGTAAATTTCATGACCCAGGGGTTTCACGTTTGCCCCTGGGGAGGGGCTAAACTTTATTATAGTTTATATAGGGAAATCATATTTTTGGCTTTAATTTATTTTATTTCTAACTTTGTAAACATTGTCAGCATGGGACGACAGTTTGATGGCATGCACATGTTGGCCCTGACTGACCCCCCAGGGAATGATAGGCGGGGCTAAAAAGACTAAAAAGTTACTGATCACAAAATGTTCACCTCCATACGTATAACTGCTCTCATATGTAATGTGTGATGCCAGATTATAATCTAATTAGTAAGACCTTTAAAAAGATATTTATAGCCGAACAGACATGCACCCGTCAATATAAAAGAATTTAAATGCATTCCTACTGTACGTATGTAACTGTTAAAAGTGATTGAGCTTATCAAGCCTGTTCAGGGGCAAGAAAATGTGTAGTGCTGTGCTAATTATCTTTATGAATTGCAGTAAACAAGAAGGAATGTGAGGCGTATGATCAGACACCACAACGATTGAGAGCTTTTCGGAGGAAGACATATTACCGGAGAAGCGAGTGCCCAAGAGGAAACATTTTCCAGACTTTGATGTTGGTATGTAATAAACGACATAAGAGGGTACTGTCTTAAACCTGAAGTTAACTTAAGTTAAAATGTTATTTTGGTTTGGTTTATCACAAGGAGACTTAACACGAACATACCACAGCCTCCCAAAACACGCATACGCACTCGCCACACGCACGGGAGGCCGTCCTTAAATGACCTTAGCTGTTAATAGGACGTTAAACAAAATAAACCAAACCATACCTCTTTCACTTTCTTATACTCGCTACAACCCATGCATACTATCACTCCCATACCCACTATTATTTTCCACAAGTAACTTCCAAATCACATACACATTTTATGTAAAAAATAAAGAAATGTCCTTCAACTTCACTCCTTTTCTAATAACATCACATAAATGTCTTTTCTTTTTGTTCATTTTCTTTTCATTTAGGGCACTAATTTTGGTCCTCATGGAAAATTTGACTTCTGAGAGGAGATTTCGCCCGTGAATGGACACAGCATAATCTATCAAAAGCAAAAGAAAACACTTAGTGATTTTTTTTACAACTTGGAAAATATAAGGGATTGATGAAATTTTAACCATCAACATTTCATACAAAAGTCATAAACATATTTTGTAAGTTACTGTAAGTATAATTATTAAGCAGTTCACCAGTTGTCTTGACTAATGTATAACAAATTTAAGAAAACAAAGACCTATTTTTATACATACAACATTATCACTTGTCTGTTTTCAACTTCTTCTGTGAAACCCCCCACTACCAAATTATAATGTGAGTTTGCAGGAATCTTCCATGGCCAAAAGGTCCACAACCTCAGAGCCCTAAGGGGATAGACAAAAAGGGCTCAAATTGATGGAAATGTTAAAAAAAATATCCTTACAACCCCGATATGGGAGAGCAGATACTCTTTAAAGATGGCCCTGCAGGTAGGGCGTAAGAATTGTATCTGCTGCCCCATTGCATGATCGTAAGAGGCGACTAAACTTGGGATCTTATCTTTTCTCTTCTTTCTTAACAACTTTCTTCTTCCTAATGTCTCCCTTGACAATGCCTCACTTTGGCCTTTAGTTGAGCGTTCGCCCCTGTGAGGAAGGCTTTGGTTTCTGTCCCTGGCCGAGACATACCAGTCTTTAAAAATGGTAGTTGCTGCTCCTGCTTAGCGCTCAGCAAATTAGGAGTGGGACGACTGGTTCGCCCGTTGTCAGTATAATGTGACTGGATGGGGTGTGCTGCTGGGTGTCTTCGGCAGTATGCTTCAGTGAGGTAGCACTCTAAATCGGCAAAAGATCCGGCCTATCACAAGGAGACTTAACACAAACATACCACAGCCTTCCCAAAACACACATACGCACTCATCACACGCATACATTTCGCACGCACGGGAGGCCGTCCTTAAATAACCTTAGATGTTAATAGGACGTTAAACAAAATAAACCAAACCAAACACTGAGTGAATGTTCTACATTTTACTACACATTTGAATGTGCACTGTCCGATAAAACGATAGCCTAACATGCTATAATTATCGGTGTTTCATGACCTATTAGCCGAAGTACATTTCCCGATTTGTAAAAAATATATTTATTAAACGACGAAACTTTAGAATCTTTCTTTATGCCTACAGTAGATATAGCTACTACAAATAACGTAATATATGTATCATAATGACATAAGAGTTTGACGTTCTCTCAATAAAAATATATAATTACCCACTTTGATATAAAATAGTAAGTATAAAACAGTATAGGGGTGATTTTAGATATGGCTATTATATATCCTTATTGACAGACCATCAAGCTCCTGTGTCTGATTATACACAATTTTAGAAACACTGTGCATGTTCCAAATTCAAATGAACTGAAATCATTGTTATATATATGTGTGTGTGTGTGTGTGGTATTAGGGTACAGAATAATTGCAATCATGACTACCAATTTGGGATTAAGATTATTAGGCTGTTAGACTTTAAACTTTAATAAACTTTAGTATTAACTTTCTTCACAGCATTTCGAAGGAGGCAAAGGACCATCAACTCTCTTTCCTGATCCATTACCAGCTGATGGCTCGAGAACAACTCCAGCAAGGTCATTGCCAAAGAGAAGATTGCAATACTCTGACAAAGATTCATCAGAATTGGATGTTAAAAAGAGGAAGAAATTGCCACTGAATGAAAACACAGAGATGTGAGTAGAATATTCATATATATCTTTATTACAGGTAACACATTATCCATGTAATATCGGTCTCTGATTAAATATGTGTCACAGAAACATAAACAGTCATAGTGTTCCCCTCATCAATATGAAGGTATATATGCTTATTTTGTTATTGTTCATGGATAGGTAGGGCGTAAGAATTGTACCTGCTGCCCCCATTGCATGATCGTAAGAGGCGACTAAATTTGGGATCTTATCTTTTCTATTCTTTCTGAACAAACTTTCTTCTTCCTCATATCTCCCTTGACAATGCCTCACTTTTGGCCTTTAGTTGAGCGTTCGCCCCTGTGAGGAAGGCTTTGGGTTATGTCCCCTTGCCGAGACATACCAGAGTCTTTAAAAATGGTAGTTGCTACTCCTGCTTAGCGCTCAGCATATTAGGAGTGGGACGACTGGTTGGCCCGTTGTCAGTATAATGTGACCGGGTGGGGTGTGCTGCTGGGTGTCTTCGGCAGTATGCGTCAGTGAGGTAGCACTATAAATCGGCAAAAGTTCCGGCCTATCACAAGGAGACTTAACACGAACATACCGCAGCCTCCCAAAACACACATACGCACTCACCACACGCATGCATGTCGCACGCACGGGAGGCCGTCCTTAAATGACCTTAGCTGTTAATAGGACGTTAAACAAAATAAACCAAACCAAACCAATTCATGGATCATTTAATTCATTTTCCTTTCTTTTTCAGCATAGATTGTGATGGCGACAAAAACACACAGGAGCAAATACCTTCAACTTCTGATTCCACGACACAGACAGAAGAGAAATGTAAGCTATTCATAAAATCAGATAACTAGATAAATAAACATACAGTTCATAAACGAGGAGCATATTCCTTGTAAAAAGTTGACAGCTTATACAACATGTCAGTCATATATGGAATGTCTGGCAGTATTCTTTCTACAAACAAGTCACAAAGCGTGTAGACACAATGAACTCGCAGAAGTCGCATCCAGTGATCATGAGCTGACCTTGAACTTGAGCATAGTACTCATGGCTTTTTTTCAAGTTCATCTTCCCATTCACTTTCTCTAAACAGAAACGTTGAACCTGGTCACATGCATTCGTAATTGTCATGTTCCGTGCAGAGAATGGGCACTTTAGCTCGGCTATCCCACTTTGGCCATCACAACACAACTTCCCATCAGGGGACGCACCGAGAAATGAAAATTCAGGGTTCACAACAAGTCCACATTCATGAAAATGCCTGGAAGGGAATTGTTTTAGATATTTTCTCTTTCCGCTACTCTCCGTTCGTTTTCCATATTCTAATGGTGCTGAATGAATTTGTTTAGTATCAAATATTGTGTCCAAAAATGACGAAGAAGGTTTTGCTTTTCTTTTTAATATCTTGCCAAAATTTGATGATGTTACTCTGTTTTTTCTGGAGTCAAGCCATAGTTGAGAACTTGCCTGGGCTCTAGTTTCTATTTCAATTTGAGTAGCTTGGTCCTGGTCAATGTGGTGTTGCTGGTTAAAGTCCTTAAACTCTATGGGTAATGTTATGGGTGGTGGTTTGGTCACACATGTATCTCCACATCCATCTGATGATACTTGGACTTGTGGCTTCTTTAAGTTCCTTGTCTGTAATTATTACACATAATAATAGTAATATAACATGGCGAGTGATTATATATATGTATGTAATAATGTATGTCATTATAAAGTGTACTCATTGTCAATTATTAATTTTCAGGGATTTCACCTCTAGATCTACTGGCAGTGACCACAGAGCTTCATGAACTACAGGAAGTTGTGAAAAGTCAAAAACAGCAAATAGAGGAATTGCAACAATCCAGCAAAAGTGTGCAAGGTTTTGGCGTTAAACAAGTTCTTCAGAAGGAAGGGAAGATAAAGGACGTATTCAAATTCTACACTGGAATAATGCATGTGCGTTTTCTTGCCCTGCTCAGCTTCCTTGTTCCCCCTGGATACAAGGTACCTTACGAAAAAGGGCGACGAGACATAAAACTGTTGTCGGACCAAGATGCCCTGTTTTTAACTTTGTGTCGGTTACGTCATAATTTTGGCCTCAAAGATCTAGCAATGAGATTTGGACTAAGTGCACAATCTGCTGGGGTAATATTCAATACATGGATAGCCCATATGTATTTCAAGTTGGGACAGTTATCGATATAGCCTCATAGAGACACCATCATTAGCAACATGCCGAAAGAATTTAAAAGAGACTATCCAACAACATTAGTGATGATTGACGGAACAGAACGTAGAACACAAACTCCTTCAGCACTTGGACTTCAGAGTCAAATGTACAGTGACTATAAGTCAAGTAACACTTTCAAAGGCTTAATAGGATGTGACCCAAATGGAAATGTTACATTTGTGTCCGAGCTACATTCCGGTGCCATTTCAGACAAATCCATAACCGAGGAAAGTGGATTTTATGAAACATTGAAGGAGATGAAAAAGGTTGGATTCATTGAAAATGGTGACTCGATCATGGCAGACAAGGGATTTAAAATTCAGGAGGAACTAAAAAGCCTAGGACTTAACATGAACATCCCACCTTTTGCCAAGTCTGGCACTCAAATGACTACTTCAGAAATTAAGGAAACTCAAAAAATTGCAAAACACCGTGTCCATATGGAGAGACTCATAGCAAAAGTGAAGACATTCAAAATAGTTTCACATAGAGTGCCAACAAATTTGTTTCCAAAAATTAATGAAATTTGGTCAGTTTGTTGCCTTTTGACTCTTTTTCAAGATGTCTTTGTAAAAGACAAACAGTGAAAAACTTACCTGGTATGACAGAATTGATCCCAGAGGGAGTTGTCCAAAAACTTCTGTTGTTAATTCTGGTGCAGAATTAAACATGAGATGCTGAAGTGGTGTCCCATTCAATGCAGCCAGCTTTAATTTATCTGCTGTAGTGACTTCTGGCAATCTGCAGGAGAAAGATATGATATTAACAGATGATTTTTATGTCGCACAATTTCCAAACATTTTGCTATTTAAAAAATAGATCAAATTAAAAAAAAAGATGTTATGTTTCATTAAGAATTGTTTTGTTTCATTTGTTTATAGAAGAGCTATTTTTGGAGTATCATTGCATTCTGAAATCTGAAAAATATGTTTTCTGTATGGACATATTGAGTTGATCAACTCACTGAAAAACGGTGATTTTTTTTAGAGTCTCTTTAGATACCTGTAGTAGCTGGTGATTACCTCGCTGCTCAACGTCATGCACATACATATATACGGCATCACTTATTTGGTGCCATTGATTCTCAATTCAATTTATTTAAAACTATCTCAATCCCCCTGTCCTAAAGCGCAGGGCCATTTTTTGAACAGGGTATCTTTGTAGTAGCTGGTGATTACCTCACTGATCAACGGGAAAAGATAAAGTCGTTTGGCTCTTATAGGTCAATGAGTTATGATAATTAAGTGTCAATTTGTGTAGTACTATTACCTGTAGTTTTCATCTACTCCACATGTCAGTGGTTTTCGTTTCCCGTCTTCCTTTGGCCTACCCACCACAACCCGATTCAGAGGAACAGGTTGTATTTTTGCTCCTCGAGGAACATGCAACTGTTGAGGTAAACTGGTGCAACTCTGTTGGTCCGGTACACAGGAGAAGTTGTGTAATTTAAATCCTTGCAGACCAACTATGTGTGAACAATGGCCATTCAATCTGAAAATTCAGAAGAATCAATTATTAATTAATATAATGAATTACTTTCATATTCATTTATTATGAAACCAATAGAATGTTATGAAAAAATGGTCTATATGAGAAATGGGGTAGCTAGTATTGGCTCTCGAGTTATTAAAATATATATATATATATGCTTGCAATATATATATCCAGTTAATTAATTTCAATGAAATTGTCATAACAAATGTAGATCTAGACATACTTGTATTCTTATCAGATGATGATGACTTTAGCGCAAGACAAATTATATTTTGAAAATATTTGTCATGATAAGTAGACAACATGAAACTGAATATAATAATACCAAAACTAGTACTTAGTAAAAGATCTTTAAAAATATTAAGGCACAGTAAAGAAAAAAAATATATCAAGTGCCAGTGCAGTAAGATAATTCTTGTTAACACATATTTAGAGTATTGAGGAATTATATTGTTAATTACATGTTATATTTTATTAATATAAATTACAAATGCAGGCTGTTAGCCCCTATCAATATCAATACATTAAAAATAAATAAATAAATAAATCATATCCTTTCGGTGCAATGCACATGTAGCATTTCAATCTTTTTTGTATATTTCAAAGTAAGTTTACTTTACATTAAGTCAGCAAATCATAAAATTAACTATTCCCAAATAGAACAAAAAATGCCACAACCAGTATTCAGTTTTTGGTAGTATTAATAAAAAAGGAATGTTGAATAATTCTTTACTAGTTTTTGAAGTGCTTTGTATCAGGTCAATATTGATTAGATATTGTCTACAACTGCCCTGCAGGTAGGGCGTAAGAATTGTACCTGCTGCCCCATTGCATGATCGTAAGAGGCGACTAAATTTGGGATCTTATCTTTTCTCTTCTTCCTTAATAACTTTCTTTTCCTAACGTCTCTCTTGACACTGCCTCACTTTTGGCCTTTAGTTGAGCGTTCGCCCCTGTGAGGAAGGCTTTGGGTTCTGTCCCCTAGCCGAGACATACCAGAGTCTTTAAAAATGGTAGTTGCTACTCCTGCTTAGCGCTCAGCATATTTGGAGTGGGACGACTGGTTTGCCCGTTGTCAGTATAATGTGACCGGGTGGGGTGTGCTGCTGGGTGTCTTAGGCAGTATCGGCAAAAGTTCCGGCCTATCACAAGGAGACTTTACACGAACATACCGCAGCCTCCCAAAACACACATACGCACTCACCACACGCATGCATGTCGCACGCACGGGAGGCCGTCCTTAAATGACCTTAGATGTTAATAGGACGTTAAACTAAATAAACCAAACCAAAATTGTCTACAAAATGATGAAATTTTATGCATAATGTACATTTTCTTTAGATTCCATAACAGCCCGATCTCATGTTAAATCGCAGGGAATTATTTCTATTATCAATACCAGTAATGAACTTTTAGAAAAAGAACAATTTTAATGATATTCATGATAAATGTGTATAAATTTATATTATATAGGCTATATCTCAGTAATTTAAGGCTTAGTTTATTGTTTCTTACAAAATGATAGTAAATGATTTTATAACATTGTGTGGGATGTCACACCTGTACGATAATTATTTCATCCGCTGTCGTAAACACCTAATTACACAAGGACATCGCACACCCGCTGGCATTCGTCATACCGGACTGATTTTCTCGACTAGGTAACGCGTGACACATGTGTATAAGTGGTGATCTTAGGTTGGCACAAAGGCCTGAAATGGTCACACAGGTAAACTGACAGCGTGAAGTTAAAACAAAGGTTCAATAACCAGAAATTGCTTTCGACGCCATCTTTAAAAATCGTTACTGCATAGATTCAATAAATTCCAAGAACTTTTAAATAATAAATACCTTAGGTAAAGTACTATTGAAATAACATCAGAATACATTATATCATATTTGTAAAATGTGTACTTACCAAACTTTACAAGAACAAAATGACTGCGAAATCGTTTCTGTCCCGATGTCAACATGAAGCCAATGTGGTTCCTCAGATTTTCGCATTGAACGCCAGCATCTTGCATCAACTCTTACGTCATTCTCAGTCTCTTTGATTTTTATATTGTGGATATAGCCTTGACTAAAATAGTTTAAACCCTTCTGCAGCACTTTATCTGATAAAGATTTACTATGAGGTAGAAAGGAAGGCGATATGTTGTCTGGAATTTTTTTTCAGCGAGTCTGTTGCTGCTGGAGCGGCCGCCATCTTTGATAAAGCTTGGGGCGCACAGCAACCGTATCTAAGGGGGCGGGGCTTATCCACAGATCTCGGATCTATGTATTGTACCTGCTGCCCCCATTGCATGATCGTATGAGGCTACTAAATTTTGGATCTTATCCTTTCTCTTCTTTCTGAACAACTTTCTTCTTCCTAATGTCTCCCTTGACAATGCCTTACTTTTGGCCTTTAGTTGAGCGTTCGCCGCTGTGAGGAAGGCTTTGGGTTCTGTCCCCTAGTCGAGACATACTAGAGTCTTTAAAAACGGTTTAAGCAAACATGCCTAACCTATAGTCATATTTCCTACTAAAGCCAATGAAACAATACACATTTGCAATAAAAGTTATGAAGAAGAAAGTTAAAAGACAAATATGATTGGGCATTTTGACCTATCTCTATTATGTTATAAGTAACTTTTTATTAAAGTATTGAAAATTGTACGATACTTTAAATATATAATTATCAGTGTTCCACTTACATGGTGAGCATTAGCCGATGCTGATGGCACCCGCCCAGCTCTTGGACTTCCATCAGCTTGTAGGTGGCATGTTGACTGTTCATCTGGTGTGCATCTTACTAACAAAAGCAGCATTACACTGGTAAAAAAAATGTGAAGAGTAGGTTTAAAGATCACTTGATCAACAATTGCTTGGTTAAAACAAAACTTGTTCAACACTGAAGAAATATGTTTAAACTTTTAAAGGTAGAAAATTGATATATGGATATTTAACACTGATTACCATAATCTCTCTTGAAATTTTTGGTATGACTAAGTCATAACCATGAAAGGGTCATAGTGGTCTGGTAAAAAAGCATACAAAGTTGGTAATATGATAAGGGTAAGATATTTATTCACCTTAGCAACAAATTTTGCAAGATTTATAAGTCATAGTTTATTGTTCAGAAGCATGTATGTTAACCTTACTTTAACTGGATACACCAAAAGTAAAAAAGGC
Organism: Pecten maximus; assembly: GCF_902652985.1. NCBI lineage: Eukaryota > Metazoa > Mollusca > Bivalvia > Pectinida > Pectinidae > Pecten > Pecten maximus. Next base: position 172,302 of record NW_022982732.1, on the reverse strand, counting down.
TTAACAAATAAACAGCAGTTAAACAAACCTCTGTTGACACGGGTCTCATTTCTCAGTGCTTCTACCTCCTCTTTAGCAGACCATAGCATTTTTTCCAACCGTCTGTTGTCGCTCTGCAGCACCTTCAAGTTCTCATGTGCTGTTCTCAATTCTTGGCGCATCATTGCACAGCTGGCATTGAAACACTGTAAAATTGAGTAAAAAATGTATATATTACCGGACTCTTTAAGTATTTAATATAATAATCAATATGTAAAATTAAGATGAAGATAAATCAAATTTTATTCTAAAAATGGGTATCTGAAAGTCAGAAACTACATTATTAAAGTAAGATTGAATTTCCCGAAATTTGGTTTTCATCAAATATTATGTTATTCAACAATTCATTTTACTACCTGTAATTTTCTATAAATGATAATAACTGAATTACTTGTCTCATTAAGGCCTGCATTTAATGCATTGAATTTTATGGTGTTGTACCAAATTATGTTTCAATTGGACACTGTTAGTGAAGTTATGACATTAAGGTACACAGACTAAATCTTAATACTATCTGGTCATTTAATTTCAAATATGATAAAGTTAACATTTAACTTTTAATATGGATACCATTGCAATTGAGTTTGTCTATTGGTACTTTACAAAAGTGTTTCTGTTGAAGGCTGTTATCAGGTTAGGTTGTATGAGTATTGGATAGCGTTTGAAGCCTTATGGAAGTCATATTGGTGGTTTGAATTTGAAGTTATAGTTCAACCTATATCAGTAGCTTTAATCTTATCTTTATTGGTAGTTTACTAGGGTTCAATTAAGATGATTTACTTGTGTAAATTACCTATCAATTGTATACAATATGTGATCTATCTCTGTTCCCACTTATAAAAGCAATAATTCTGGTTGTGATCTTTGTTGATTCCCTAGGTTCCCAGCAGCATGTCAGAAGAACTGGGCAACAGAAGCATATGTTTATAAAGTATCTCCAGATATATCCGGAATCCAACTGTCATTGTACGGTATCTCATTTTAAAAGTTCAAGATGGATGCCGTCCTGGAACGTTTGGGAATCTTGGAACACAGACGTGCTGATGAAAAGATTGATTTAGATAATATTCTTAGTTTAAGCGATAAGGATTTGACAATCGGTGTCGGACGTTAATAAGCAATCTGAAATGGCGTAGATCGCGAGCTGGATTCAGATACACGACTGCCGTCACTACGCAGACCTACTGACAGTAGGCCTAGATTTGTAGGCTTAGGATTAGATTCTGTTTACATTCATAGGAATTCTGTTTTCGGGAAGTGGGAGGAAAGCCAATAGGACAATGGTAATTCAGTTGGAAATTATTAATGCTATGATTGCTTTGTTTGTTTATGTTTTACGGCCCATCGACAACTAGGGTCATTTAGGGCCAAACAATATACTAACAAGTTTTATTTTTAAAGTTAAAATCAGATAAAATTTGTCATTTTTAAAAGCATCCGTATTGTATATTTAGATCATTATGATAAAAAAGTTGGTTAAAAATGGTAAAATATATACATGTACGAATAGATTATGTGAAATAATATGTACGAATAGATTATGTGAACTTTGTTATAAATAGAACGTCAAAGACAGTAACGTAAAAGACGTATAAAATAGATCGATTTCTTTCAAGTAGCTAAATATTGTTTTCGAATCCACGGAACTGAAAAGGGTTTTCATATCCGGGACTCGAAAGTATTTATCACGAATGTGCTTTAAATCGGAACATTCTTGGTTTTTTTTATGTTTTAAGTTTTTGTTGCTCGTCTCGAGAGACCAGCGTTGCTGCCATTTACTCTGAATGGCAGAACTAATTACAGATTTGAAATCTGTATATGGTATTTTAATATTTGTTTGTTGCAGATTTAGAGCAAGTTTTGCTTGGCGGTCAACATGATCGTTGCCTTTAATTCCGACATGGCTCGGAATCCAAAGTAATGTTATTTTGCATTTTCTTAAGATACGAGCTATTCGTAAAACAAGGTTTTGTATGAGTATGTTCTTTGGATCTCGTGATTGTAAATTCTGAAGGACCGATAGAGAGTCGGAACAAATTATTGCCTTTCTGATGCGTTGTTCTTCGATATGGTCGAGGGCCAAATTGATGGCACATGCTCCGCAGAGAAGATAGAGGCACCATCTGGTAAGCGGATTGAAGAGCAATGGTGATCGGAATAGCATGCTGTGAAGACCTTTACTCCATCTTTTGAACCATCAGCTATGATTGCTGGAGAGTCAATAAATTCTGTACACAAAATATGTTTGAATTGTTTATTATCTGTATTATAACAATTTAGTTCAACAATGGGTTTTTAATCCACAATATTGTGCTGATGGAAAACTTTTTCTAATTGCCGAAACAACACACGATGACTACACTTTCCCAAGTCTTTGGTAAATTCATTATGTGAAGTTCCTGTATATAGGCTAAGTTTCTATTTAGTTATGCCATAATATTATTATTTTGCAAACATAATAGATTCAGTAATATTTGCATGCCATTTATTTGAATGAAATTCACGAGTATTTGATCATCCTTCTAAATGCAAGTCTGAAAACCGACAAAAACTGAACAAGATTGTTGTTCATCTCGGAAAGCACAATACAGGATTGATTTTTATTGGATGTAATTTGCACCCAAAATTTTATAACACCGTGGGTAAAAAGTGTTTCTTCAGAATATAAACCTAGACTTACACATGGATGTCTCCACACTTGCCGAGATCCTTCCTCTGTTCATTATATATCTAATGGCACATCCCGATGACATGCCTGTTGAGGCAGTTCCCCTTGAAACCCTCGTGATCTGTAATACAGCCCAGGCCTGCTTCCGACTGCTTTTAATGCACAAGATGTGAATATACACTTTTCAGTTGGCATGTTTACAGTTTCCACAAGTACACCTGCAACATACGATAACCTTTGATCACTAACTATATACAAATGCAATCAATAATTGCGAAAACTCATCGGCGGCAGCAATCATGCTATGCATTCATTTTTTATGTATGTATAAGCATGTCATTTTGAAATTGTACGTCGTATATATCGCTCGTAGACCTCTAATGGATGTATAAACCAAATAAGAAGGGTGTGGACTTACAAGCTTCCAAAACTTAACCCAAAAATGTTTTTTTTGCCAAAAAGTCCGCTAAATAGTAAAATGCCAAAAAAACATTTTTTGCATGATTTTGCCATAAAATCACCCCTGGACATCTAATCAATGCATAAACCAAATTAGAAAGGTTTCAGAGCATAATTTTGGACTTAACATTTGGTTTATTTTGTTTAACGTCCTATTAACAGCTAAGTTCATTTAATGACGGCCTACCGTGCGTGCGACATACATGCGTGTGGCGAGTGCGTATGCGTGTTTTGGGAGGCTGCGGTATGTTCGTGTTAAGTCTCCTTGTGATAGGCCGGAACTTTTGCCGATTTATAGTGCTACCTCACTGAAGCATACTGCCGAAGACACCCATCAGCACACCCACCCGGTCACATTATAATGACAACGGGCGAACCAGTCGTCCCACTCCTAATATGCTGAGCGCTAAGCAGGAGCAGCAACTACCATTTTTAAAGACTGGTATGTCTCGGCTAGGGGACAGAACCCAAAGCCTTCCTCACAGCGGCGAACGCTCAACTAAAGGCCAAAAGTGAGGCGTTATCAAGGGGACATTGGGAAGAAGAAAGTTGTTCAGAAAGAAGAGAAAAGATAAGATCCCAAATTCGCTATCTGACTTGGAATCGCTCTCGGAGTCTGTAGAAGCGGCGCTGTCGCCATCACGTTTATTTTCATTTATCAGACTCCGCATCAACTTAGTTTGTTCTTCTGCCTGTTTTTTCATAATGTCCTGTATAGACAGGGTAAATCCTGACACCAGACGTGATAGTGACATAAAGTCTGGTGTTGTCACATTGGCCGATTCCATGGCCTGCGAAATAGGGGAAGAAATAGTCTCCGTGTCACATATTTGTGTAGGCGGGCAGCGCTGTGTCCGTGTAGGCGCCAATTTGTTTTCTTTGTTTGTAGGATGATCAGCATTAGGATGACTGGAGACCTCGGCCCCCTTTCCTGCAGAATACGCCGATCTTTTCGGTGCCTTATCATCCTTCTTGCCCTCCATCGCAGAGAATATCTGACCAACGAGGTCAAATTCGCGAACAATCTTGCCTGACTAAGTTATAGTGCTACTGCTGCTGGCGGCCATACAAGCACGCCTTAGTAGCAAGTTCGCCTCCTCGGAGGACGAAAAGTCAATTTCTAGGGATGCTAATACGCAATCCCTATAACACACTACTCTAAATGAATCTGTAGTAACACTACAAAACGTATGTGTAATCAAACCGCAAAGAAAAGGGTTCTGATAATGCTAACAAGAGGCCCATGGGCCTTAACGGTCATCTGACAAACACTTACAGTAGGGTTTGGTTTATTTTGTTTAACGTCCTATTAACATCTAAGGTCATTTAAGGACGGTCTCCCGTGCGTGCGACATGCATGCGTGTGGTGAGTGCGTGTGTGTGTTTTGGGAGGCTGCGGTATGTTCGTGTTAAGTTTGGTTTGGTTTATTTTGTTTAACGTCCTATTAACATCTAAGGTCATTTAAGGACGGCCTCCCGTGCGTGCGACATGCATGCGTGTGGTGAGTGCGTGTGTGTGTTTTGGGAGGCTGCGGTATGTTCGTGTTAAGTTTGGTTTGGTTTATTTTGTTTAACGTCCTATTAACATCTAAGGTCATTTAAGGACGGCCTCCCGTGCGTGCGACATGCATGCGTGTGGTGAGTGCGTATGTGTGTTTTGGGAGGCTGCGGTATGTTCGTGTTAAGTCTCCTTGTGATAGGCCGGAACTTTTGCCGATTTATAGTGCTACCTCACTGAGGCATACTGCCGAAGACACCCAGCAGCACACCCCACCCGGTCACATTATACCGACAACGGGCGAACCAGTCGTCCCACTCCTTGTATGCTGAGCGCTAAGCAGAAGCATCAACTACCATTTTTAAAGACTCTGGTATTTCTCGGCCAGGGGACAGAACCCAAAGCCTTCCTCACAGGGGCGAACGCTCAACTAAAGGCCAAAAGTGAGTCAGTGTCAAGGGAGACGTTAGGAAGAAGAAAGTTGTTAAGAAAGAAGAGAAAAGATAAGATCCCAAATTTAGTCGCCTCTGACGATATCATGCAATGGGGGCAGCAGGTACAATTCGTACGCCCTACCTGCAGGGCATTTACAGCAGGGACACACCCCTCAATCCAGCATTATTACCATAAATTATCTATACTCAGCCAATTATGTGTCAGATCAAATTTGGTTTTGATCCATTTAGCTTATCCAGGAAGAGCAGCATCTTAAAGGAAAATTTTCGGGGCATGCCCCTCTGTCCCAATGGGTCGGACAAGACTCATATTATATTGATTAGGATTGCCCTTCCCTAATGATGTTTCATACTAAATATGGTTGTAATCAATTAAGGCATTAAGGAGAAATAGCATTTTTAAGAAATGTTTAACCTAAGCGCTCCTTTTGCCCCATCTTTCTTTCCCCAGGTGTCAGACCTGTCTCATTATAAAATATGATTGCCTTCACCTTGTTTCACACCATATTTGGTATTAATCCACCCAAGGGTTAGAGAGAAGTAGGATTGTATAGCAAAATTTCATCAAAGTTCCCCTTTTGGGTATCCGCCCCTCTGGCCCTAGGGGTCAGACCAGCCTCATTTATATAAAATATGATTGCCCTCCTCCAATGATGTTTCACACCAAATTTGGTTGAAATCCACCAAAGGGTTAAGGAGGAGTAGCGTTTTGAAAGAAAAAGAAGTTTACGGACGGCGCACGACGACGGACGGCGCACGATGGCTATAGGTCATCCGGACCCTTTGGGTCAGATGACCTAAAAACGATGTTAGATCAACTGTTAATAAAGCAACGTGCTTTCTGACTGTAAACAAACACGCTATATGACTGTACGCATGTGCACGCATCTCATGTGACCCCGAGTATCTGTCAAAAGAGAGAACATTATTATACAGAAACGGAAAATGAGACAATACCTAGATGTGAGGAGAGTGACTCTAAATTTAGTCATCACGGTGATAGTTTAGATCAATCAGATTTTGAACTGGTTGATGCTGAAGAGGTTACCCATCCATCATTTAAAAGAGAATTAGCTGCCTGGCTAACAGAAAATCATGTCAGGAGAGTAGGAGCTGACAAGTCACTGGATATACTTCGGCAGAGGGGACACAATCTTCCCGAAGATTCTAGGACTTTACTGCAGACACCGATTGAAGTTCCAACAGGAGCCAGATGTGGTGGAAGTTTTGCTTATTTTGATATTAAAGCATCGCTGATTCACGTTCTGAATGGAAAAGACAACTCGGATTTCAGTAAAGATATTGACCTTTTGGTAAACATTGATGGCATACCACTGTTCAAGTCATCTCGAACACAATTTTGGCCTATTCTTTGTGCATTTCAAAAATTTGAACCATTCATTTTAGCTCTTTATTACGGGGAGAGAAAACCTAATTCTGTTGATGATTGTCTCCGTGATTTTCTTCTGGAGTATTATGATATCCATGAAAATGTTATTATGTTCAAGGAAAACAAAATCAAAATCAAGGCATTTATCCGTGATGCTCCGGCTAGATCGTTCTTAAAATGCATAAAAGGTCACACTGGCTATGAATCTTGTGAACGCTGCATTGCAACGGGTGCACGTGTTGAAAAAAAAGAATAATTTTTCGTGGTGCATTTCCTCAGCGGACCTACGAAGAATTTTCAAGGATGCTTTACAGTCCAGGACATCAAACTGGAATTTCGCCACTTATAAACACTGACACAAGTCATAGTAATTTAAATCAAATATCTATTTTTTATAGATAACTGGCAAGAGCGTGAGGATGTTAACATTACAACATCAATAGAGACAGAAGGTTTGTTTGTGTTTTACGGCCCATCGACAGCTATAGGGTTATTTAGGGCCAAACAGTATCATTTGTTTGATCACTTTAAAATCAGATAAAATGTATCATTGTTAAAAGCATTCGTATTTAGATCATTATGATACAAAAAGTTGGTTAAAAATGGTAAAATATATATATGTACTAATAGATTATGTGAAATTTGTGATATATGGCTCATTATTTGCTCTTGGACCCATTACCCATAAAAAACAAAAACGTGTTATTACACATTGTTTTGTACACTTTTGTATCCAACTTGTGTACTTACATCGAGAGAATATATTATTTTAATAAAAAAGACAATTTGAATGTGTTTTGTTGCGCCGTTTTTTATTTTGGGCAATATTTTATGTGCAAAGTCGCCATTTACGGCAAGCTGAAAACGGACAATTTCAACATCGAATTTTTAGACTGGTATTAAATAAACTCAAAGAAGGCGAAACCAAAAACTGAAAGGATAGTTTTTCTAATCGTTATTTAAAGAACATATTCTGTATGTAAATCAGTCTTTAATCTCGTCGGTAAAGGAATAAAACGGTTTTGTAAGCGGCACGTTTCTTCACGTAACGTCTGTCACTTTGTTAACATATTGATGAATGGTCTAAATCTGTGAAAATATAACAAAATGTGGATGTTTCAATGGTTATTCCTCATGAAAAGATATTATATTTGTAATATATGTAAACAAATCATAGTTATAAAGCGTAGGTTTCCACACATTCATCGTCGTTTAACTCATGCGTAATGTCTGTCACACGGAGTGCTGGTTACGTGCTATAATTAGATCATGTGGAAAACACATTTTGGAAAACACCGTGTGCAAAAAATGTGTACAATATGAATATTTATGAGCTCCCGGTATGCTTTGCGGTGACCTTCCCGGGAATCGGTGATTGTGAAGATGGTACACACTTGTTGAAGACGGTCCGTACGGAAGTTACGTGATCGAGGTAAGTAGTCCAAAGTTACGTGAATCACAACATATCAACATATACAAGTCAAACTAAACGATATATTTTGTAAACAAATGTTTTTTTTCACATACGATACATTGACAAATCAATGTTTGAGGCCATCACGTTCGATGACAGAATGTAAACAATCACATATGTGCATTTTGTTCACATATGACGGACACGATCATCGATTCACGTAACACCTGACAGACAAGCATGTTACGTGAGATTGAAACTTCGGTTACATCGAATTAAATAAACTACTGTTTACTCTTGTAAAATATGTATTCTAATGATTGAACTTTGGAAAGTATATTATATGACAAAATAAAATGACGGTCTTAAAAATAACTGATATATTACACATGTGTCTCATTTGTCCACACATGTTACGTGATATTTCTGTACCGTTACGTGCGATGTTTGATAATTGTAACCAGTTTAATATTTAAGAAAACTGACTTTAGCTTGATTTTATTTCCTTTTTTATAGAAACAATGTTAACAATAGGTTCAAGATCATTTTAAACTACACTTAATTTTAAAAAGATAAAGTAAATATGGCCCATTATGAACTTATCATTGCATGAAAATTTGCTGAATTTTAATTTTAATCCACGTCTGTTGTCATTCAATATCACAAAGAACTATTATTATTTCGTTCAGCCAATGTATACGTATGTGTATTAATAAATTATTATCAATAATCATGATTAAATAAAATTAATTTTGAATCATCAAGGTGTTATATAAGATCTAGTTAGACTTTTTGTATCTAAATAATTGGAATTTTAAGGAATGTTTTCAACTTTAAACTGTGGAATTTTACATATATTAATATTTTATAATTACTGTTATAATAATTATATAGATCTATAAACATATATTGATCTACATGTAACACAAAACAGTAACAAATTAATACTATTAAAGTAGGAAATATAATGTAGGCACTCATAAATTGAAAGTTTAAAATGTACGTCCATGCTCGTTTAATCGCATTCATATAGGCTACCAAGGGCAAGTACTATTCTGGTTGAAAGTTGACCAGGATTTAGTAGCAAAAATAAATAATCTTATTATATATTGTGTCAATAATTACATGTACGATAATCTTTTGTATTGTCTCTTCGACTGAATCATCCATTTCAGACCAGATGTTGCCTTATTGGTCAAATAGAATGGTTTTATTATATAAAAAAAAAATGTATGTATACATTTTAAAACAAGTTTTGTGATATGAATAAATATGAAATTCATTCTATTTGCTTAATAATTTGATATGACACTAGCTAATATTGGCTCAAAACATACATATAAAAAGTATTTACTTGGTTGATAAATTCCTTATTGCATATTCACTCAAGTCAGATCCTCATTAAAAAAAAACAAATTTCATTGTAGAGTACCAAGCAACATGCCCAGCAAACTTAAAGTGGTATTAAAGAATACACACGATAAAGAAAAACATGCTGAGCGAATGCGAGTGGCCAGACATGAATGGTCGGAGGAGCAAAAGTAAAAAAACCGAGAAATGTCCAAGATCAGAATGAGGGAATACAGAGAAAGAAAAAAGACGGAGAGAGAAAAGACAAACAATTCAGAAGTCCGAAAAATGGCAACAAGACAAGAAAAAAAAGCAAAAGAAGAGCAAAATAAAAGAAAAGCTGAATACAGAAAGAAATATAGAGCTGGCTTGTCAAGCCAAAAGAAAAGGCGTATACGAGAAAAAGATGCAAAAAGAAAGCGAGAAAAGAGGTGCAAGAATATGATAGGAGCAACGACTGTTGTCCAATCAGTACCTATCACAACTGAGAACACAAAGACCCCTTTGTCTGACAGTGCTTTAAAAAAGGCTGTCTACCGGGCTAAAAAGAGATTGCCAAAGTCTCCATCCAAATTTGCAGATGTTGTTTCTGGCCTTGTAAGCAATGCCACACCAAGAAAAAAACTTGCTTTAAGCAATAAAGGATTGGATTCCTCTGAAACAAAGAAAAACTTGGACAATATCCTGCAATCTATCAAAGATGTGGACTTAGATATGAGAGGAAGGGACAGAGAGAGTCGTATGAAAAGGAAGAGTTTTATTGGGTCCCTCTCTGAACATGTTAAGAAAAGACACGGAATGACATCAACTTTCAGCGCAGCACTTGGCATACAAAGAAAGTACTTTTCACAAGGGTGTCTTAAAGAACAAAAGAAAAGAAAAGACTGCATTGCTAAAGAAACAGAAGAGTCAATCCAGAACTTTTTTTGTCAAGATAATGTGTCGACTAACTTACCAAACAAAAAAAACATCAAGAAAGATGCTGTAGAGTGTAGAGTTATCCAAGGATCACTTCACAGTGTATGGAATAAATGGAAAGAAGCAAATCCCAACAAAGCTATTTCATATGACAAATTCACCAAACTCAAGCCTAAGGTTGTTAAAACACAAAAACACAGAAAATACCTGCAGTGTTTGTGTGAATACTGCGAGAATCTAAGATTGAAGATGGTAGCTATCAACAAGCTTTCTCAAGAACAGAAGCCTACACTAAAAATGAAAAGTATCCAGGAGGCCGTGGAGAAGACTCTTTGCCCCAGGACTGGTCCATTCCACAGCCTTAAATGTATTGACAGGGAATGTGTAGACTGCGGAACAGGAAAACTGCATGCAGACCTCATTGCTGCATTAGAAGAAAAAGACGAAGAATGGAAAAAGTGGGCGCTACAAGTATCGATAAACAAAAGAAATGGTAAAAAAAGAAGAAGAAAGAACTCACAGTTAGTAAAGGAAAAACATCAGAATTGATTGCTGAATTTGAAAAAGAACTCCACTTCCTCTCCAAACACTTATTTGAAGCCAATTGGCAAATTTCGCAGTTCGGAATTCTGACCAAAAACATTCCACCTGCAACAATTGCTTTATAGCTATTGACTTTGCCGAGAACTACTCTTGCATGTCTCAAAATGAAGTACAATCAGCACATTGGTCAAAAGAATCTGTTACAATACATCCCGCAGTTGTTTATTATCAATGTCCCACCTGTCCAGGTGAAGTGGTGGAGGAGTGTTGCGATATCATCAGCGATGATTTAATACATGATGCCCATGCTGTTAATGCCTTTCTCCATAGAATATTCCAACATCTGAAAACTAAGAGAGGATTACAGGTCAATAAAGCATTCATTATGAGCGACGGTTGCGCGGCACAATACAAGTCAAAAATTCCATTTTGTGACGCAGCGAACGCCATCACTGAGTTTGGGTTTATAGTGCAGCGCGACTTCTATGAGTCCAGACATGGGAAAAATAGGTGTGATGGGGAGGGGGGCGTTTTAAAATCGAGGGTGACAAGGGCGGTCAAAAACGGCGAGGCTGAGATTGTCTCAGCATCAGACTTTTACACCTTTTGTAGGGACAACCTCGAAAAGGACTCCGAAGATGATAATGGAAAGTGTCTACACAAGAGAAGGCATCTTCTCTATGTTGCATTGGAAAACATTCAAAGACCACGCCCTGAAAGAAACATTTGCACCATTCCAGGCACTCAAAAAATCCATTCACTGGTTGGCGTTGAAAGGGAAATGGTTAAGACAAGGCGTCTGTCCTGTTTTTGCCAGAATTGCCTATATGGTACACCCGAGAATTGCCAGCAGAAGGAGTACATAGATCAATGGAAGCCAATTCGCCTGAAATGTATCCTTTATAATGTTAGAATGTTAGAATTTTATATTTATAATTTATATGAAAATAATTATCAAATTGGAAAACAAAAATATGACAAAACGATTATAAAAATTCTTGACCCAATTAAGATCTCCAACAACCACAACCAGCTGTTGATGTCCAGCCCATGGTACAACCTGTTGATGTCCAGCCCATGGTACAGCCTGTTGATGTCCAGCCTGTGGTACAGCCTGTTGATGTCCATCCCATGGTACAGCCTGTTGATGTCCAGCCCATGGTACAACCTGTTGATGTCCAGCCCATGGTACAACCTGTTGATGTCCATCCCATGGTACAGCCTGTTGATGTCCAGCCCATGGTACAACCTGTTGATGTCCAGCCCATGGTACAACCTGTTGATGTCCTGCCCATGGTACAACCTGTTGATGTCCAGCCCATGGTACAGCCTGTTGATGTCCAGCCCATGGTACAACCTGTTGATGTCCAGCCCATGGTACAGCCTGTTGATGTCCAGCCCATGGTACAACCTGTTGATGTCCAGTCCATGGTACAGCCTGTTGATGTCCAGCCCATGGTACAACCTGTTGATGTCCAGCCCATGGTACAGCCTGTTGATGTCCAACCCATGGTACAACCTGTTGACTTCCATCATGAATTACAGCCACACGATACCATGGTTAGAGTTTTTATTATGATAATCTAGTAATGTTTTTTTTTTTTTCAAATTGAGCTTCATTGAGGTTAACAAAGGATTAACATATTCTAAAGTTCATATATATTTTTTTAATCAGGTTCTTGCCCAGTCTGTAGAAGATATTCAAGCCCAATCAGTCCATGACCAGACACAAGATAGTAGGGTAAGATAATGAATTATTTCAATGATATCATATTAGGGTATTATTCAATATGATAAAGAGCGAAATAACTTTAAAGCTTATCTGAAATTTAATTTTCTTAGAAATAAATTGAATTTGTGTAGCATAATGAAGTTCATTTGTATTCTTCAACTTTAGTCTGAAAGAATAGATTGCAGCCTAGATGAAGACGATATGGACATATCAGGCCTTACTGGAATTTTGGATGCTTTAGAAGAGGTAAGCAAGTTATAAAAAGCTGACCATTTGCTGAATTCATATACATGTATATAATGACGTGTTATTCAAAAAAATTAAAACTTTGTGAAGACGCTGTAAACTGTAGCAATATCATTGTCCTTGTGTTTGCCAAATCAAAAATCGCTTCTATCTCGACTATTATTTATTGAAGTCATCAATCTGTCTTTTTGTAGGAACCTGAAGATATGGCATTATCACCAATCCTGACATTTATGGAGGTAAGGAAAACATATGGTAGTTATATTCCACTGCTTATTTTAACAAAAAAAAGGTTGTAAACAGTGAACAGAATTTTTGGCATATGCTTAATTAAAGTTTGTCTTTCTTTTAGGATGCTGTTGTTGCAGAAAATGATTGTTCTGAAGAAGAGAAAGCGCCACGGTATGAAAATTATTATACATTCAAATTACTAGTTAACTATTTTCATTTAGTCAACATGTTTCACACGGAATAATTTGTTTACATGACTGTTTCAAATTGCATTAATGACAGGTATATTTTCGCTTTGCTTATAATTACAGACCAGGGGAATTCCTAAAAATTAAATTTGGGAATTCAATATTGCCAGCTGTGGTAAGAAATAAGAGTTATTGTTCATTGTTTTGTTTACTCATCATGTTAAAAGTTTTCACTATATATACAATTTGATTTAATTAACTAATTGATGCTTCTGACTTTATTCTGTTCAGTGTTAAACTAGGACTCAACTCATAATTGAATAGCTATATATTTTGCAAAAATTCATCTTCATTTATGCAAATGGTGTCATTAAATGCATCACATCTAACACACGATTTCTATCTTATTGTAACTAAATGAGCTTCAAGTGGATAATTGATATGAATGTTTTATTCAATTCCAGGTTGATAACTGGCCATTTGTCCATTATTTTAAGAAGTGTACAAAGGGTTGGGCTATGCAAGACATCCACCATACCATTATTTTTGAAGACATTGATGGTACACTAAAAGCACCAGCAATGGAATCCCAGGGAAGGAGGATAATTTACAAATTTGAAGGTCAGCTTGATGTAAATATTGTAATACCATATAATTTTTGTTTGTGTGGTTTCCTTGAAAGAACATTATATATATCAATCATGAATTGATGTTTCTTTTTGCTGTACATAGTGATCTGTAATTTCTTTTTTTCTTTGTTTTTAGAATTAGATTCCTAGCTCTTAGTCATGAGCTGAATGAAGTGAAGTAAAAATTCATTAAAGGTTTAGGTAAGGATTTTGTTAAACTCATAACTTTATGAAATAAGCATGTGCAATAAATTGGACATAACAGACTTTTAATAATAGAATTTATTATTTTGATTTGTAAAAGCTTGATGCCATTTAACAAATATTATATATATATCAATATTATTATGAAATATGCATTTTTTTCTCTTTCAGAAACACTGGATACCTTGTCTGTAAACTTCAAGAGAGAAAGAATGAAAAATTAAAAGATAGCAAATAAATAATGTTAATGTGAAGAACTGTCTTATTTTTTATATTGAAAATTGGCAAAAGCTTCGTGTCAATCGAGTTCTAAACTGAAACTGAAACAACTGTTCAGTCACTTAACAATCAGATCTAACCAGAATAAATATTCAATGAAATTTCTGTCATGTTACATGATACGTCCGTCCAGTTACATGATTTGTCTGTCAGTGTTACATGATATTTTTTTCAACAATGAATAAAAACAAGATTTCTAATTTTATTATCTTTTATAGTGTTTATTCTTAATCAGTAAACCTAGCTCACTCCAAAAAAGCAGAAAAAATTGAAAAATGTTTATTTTGAAAATGTTATATGTCTGTCCCATAGAATGTGACCAAGAGCAAATAATGAGCCATATACAGAACGGCAAAGAGAGTAACGTACAATATATCAAAGTCTATAGAATAGATCGATTTCTTTAATGTAGCTAAATATTGTTTTCCGTGTGAAATTTTATGTGGAGAAATCTAGTTTGGTTTGGTTTTGTTTATTTTGTTTAACGTCCTATTAACAGCTAAGGTCATTTAAGGACGGCCTCCCGTGTGGCGAGTGCGTATGTGTTTTGGGAGGCTGCAGTATGTTCGTGTTAAGTCTCCTTGTGATGGGCCGGACATTTTGCCGATTTATAGTGCTACCTAACTGAAGCATACTGCCGAAGACACCCAGCAGCATACCCCAATCGGTCACATTATACTGACAACGGGCGCACTACCATTTTTAAAGACTCTGGTATGCCTTGGGGACAGAACCCAAATCCTTCATCACAGGGGCGAACGCTCAACTAAAGGCCAAAAGTGAGGCATTGCCAAGGGAGACATTAGGAAGAAGAAAGTTGTTCAGAAAGAAGAGAAAAGATAAGATCCCAAATTTAGTTGCCTCTTACGATCATGCAATGGGACAGCAGGTACAATTCATACGCCCTACCTGCTGTAACACAATGGACTTGATGAAGTGATATTATTACGTAATTGATAAATGTTGTTAATTATAATTATTAATTATAATTGCCGTAGATATTTCATGATATGTATATACTACAGGTTGGTCAAAGGTAATTGCCATATATATTTTATGATAGGTATATACATGTACTACAGGTTGGTCAAAGGCGGTCAGAATGTTTACATATGTTGAAATAGTGTTCTCAGAGATAAGGCACGTCCTGCCACGTTAGGCAAACGTCATTACGTCAGGATGACCATCTATTTTTACGTCATTAAGTCAGGATGACCATCTATTTTGGACCAAGGTCAACATTCCTTAACTTATGTAAAAGTTAATTCACGGGTTGAAAACGTGATGGTTTCATAACAACCTACTATAAAAGGGACACTGTCCACGACTACGGACAGTGTAGTGCGGACCCGGGACGCAGACGGTACAACATCTCGATGTTGTATACGTACTTAGCACTCATTTTCGGCCACGTAGCTAAAGCCTCATATTAGAAGTTATTGCCAGTTGACCAGCCTGGGGGAAAAGATGTTAAAACGCCATGAGCCATCTAATTAAAGAAGTTAGTTTAAAGAACCTGCGGTTGAACTTTTCTTTTATATAAGTACATGTAAACACCTGAAGTGTTACACTGCAGGGCAACACTGTAATGTACTGCACTGCACTATAATGTACATTACTCATAATGTAATGTACTGTACTATATTGTACGTTATTGAGCTGCACTTTAATGTACTGTACTATAATGAAGGCTTGAAATCAATATTAATCAATTATTATACCTATACCTCTTGTTGAAATCACTAGATTTTTTAGCCCACCATCATCAGATGGTGGGCTATTCAAATCGCCCTGCGTCCGTGGTCCGTGGTCCGTCCATCCGTCCGTAAACAATTCTTGTTATCGCTATTTCTCAGAAAGTAAACAATTCTTGTTACTGAAGGGAACTTTCTCAAATTTCATATGTAGGTTCCCCTCTGTGCCTAGTTATGCATATTGCATTTTGAGGCCAATAGGAAAACAATATGGCCGACAGGCAGCCATCTTGGATTTTGACAATTGAAGTTTGTTATCGCTATTTCTTAGAAAGTGCTCAAGGGATCTTTCTCAAATTGCATATGTAGGATCCCCTTGGTGCCTAGTTATGCATATTGCATTTTGAGACCAATCAGAAAACAACATGGCCGACAGGCAGCCATCTTGGATTTTGACAATTGAAGTTTGTTATTGCTATTTCTCAGAAAGTGCTGAAGGGATCTTTCTCAAAATTTATTATGTAGGTTCCCCTCTGTGCCTAATTATGCATATTGCATTTTGGGACCTGTCGGAAAACAACATGGCCGACAGGCAGCCATCTTGGATTTTGACAATTGAAGTTTGTTATCGCTATTTCTCAGAAAGTACTGAAGGGATCTTTCTCAAATTTCATATGTAGGTTCCCCTAGGTATCTAGTCATGCACATTGCATTTTGAGACCTATCGGAAAAACAACATGGCCGACAGGCAGCCATCTTGGATTTTGACAATTGAAGTTTGTTATCATTATTTCTCAGAAAGTGCTGAAGGGATCTTTCTCAAATTTCATATATAGGTTCCCCTTGGTCCCTGGTATTGCATTTTGGGACCAATCCGAAAACAACATGGCCGACAGACATGAAGCCATTATCGCTAAATCTTAAATTTTATATATAGGTTCCCCTTGTTTGAATAGTACAAGAGGGCTGTTTCTGAATTTACACAGATTAGTAACACTTAGAGGAAGAGAAAAGTAGAGAAAAGATCAATCTGACATGGATCCTATAAAGATCATTCAATGGTGGGCGCCAAGATCCCTCTGGGATCTCTTGTATACTATTAAGCCTCAACTGACTGTAACCATTTCAAATATTGGTGTTTTCTTACATACAGTTGCCTAGGCACACATTGTCTCACAGCTGGACCGAGTCAGACAACTATTGTTTTCTAACTGCAAAGTGTTCTTGCGACAAGGTGGTGATTTTGTTGCGTCAGATAGGACTAGGAAACAGCAGCAGTATGGTACAGAAACTCCTGGAGGATTTGCATGGTGAAATGTACCTGCGAAAGGTTCACCATTACCTTAAAAGCATGCAAAAAGTTAATGGGCGCCAATTATTCAGGACTGGTATCCGCAGGAGTCATTGAAGAGCCTCCACAGTAAGCTCCTGTGCCACAACATAGATGACTGATGAAGGTCTACCAGCTAGATGTTCTCCAGCATATGGATTTCTGCAAGGCCTCTATCACCTCTCCTCTTGGTAGCGATTTAAAACTAGACTATACCAAGAAGATCACCAAAAGTAACGTACAAAAAGTGTACGTATTAAAAGGAACTTCAATGGGGTAGTTGTTTAACTCTTTCCGTACCGTTGTCGTATACAGACGACAGAAAAACGTGCTTCCTGGTCCCCGTTGTCGTATACAGACGACAGGAAAATGTGACGTCTCATCCCCGTTGTCGTATACACACGGCAAGGGATGTTATGTTATCTAATTTATGATTAGCTGGCTGTAGCAGACGACAGATGAATTATCCAATAAATTTACACAAAAAAATGAATCCCTCGGTTCATAACAAAGATTTTGATAGGCGAAAAGTACACAATTTTCGTCATGTGACCCAATTTGTTCGAATTTCCCGGGAAATGTTATGAAATGTCATCACCAATGTAAACAACATGGCGGCGAGTGCATTGACTGTGAATGCTGATACTGAATCAGACGATGAAGAAGGGGCTGGGACCCAAGAATTAGACAACAATATCGGTGGATCCGATCTGGAATTGTCTGAGCTGGACTCTGAGAGTGATGATGACATTCCACTCGCCGATATCATCCCGCTAGCGGGCCTCGTAGACCGCGGAGGTGGAGATGCTGGACACGCCCACAACGATCGCCGCTGGACAGCTGATCTGAAACCTATACGTGTGAAGGATTTCGAGGATATAGCTAGCCCTACTACCGCACTGGATGCTGAGAAGAGCTGGATTTCTTTCACCTGGTTTTCCCTGAATCCTTGTACGACAAGCTAGCCCAGCAGACCAACACCTATGCTGCTAAGCGGATCCGGGAAAAGGCAGACAGCTCGTGGCAGGCAACTTCGCCCACCGAGATCAAGACCTTCTTGGGGATTGTGATTTTTATGTCACTGCTGGACCTGCCAACTGCAAAGATGTACTGGTCATCTGATTGGATGTTTCAAACATCTTTGCCTACCATAATGACCAGACTCAGGTAAATCAAATTACTTGTATTTAATTTACAAAATGTACTGTACAAATGTAGACTCTACATGTATGACAGTATTTTGTTTTAGTGATGAGCAATATAAACTTCATTGGAGCCCTAATGGTTGAAATTGTGACCATATTTCTTTTCAAGTTAATCATTTAGTTATGTAACTTATGTGGTAAATAGCCTATCCTACTTGAAGTGGAAACAACTTGTAATTATTTCTTGACTAGGATGTTTACAAACAAACATCTAAAATGTTAAAGCAAAGTTATAAAATTCTTATTCAAATTTTAACTTAATTTTGTGAATTTAATCAGTTATAAAAGTAAAATCTATAGGCCTATATGCTGGGTACAGATTTAAATGTGAAAAATGACCAAGTATTTAACACTTGCTGTAATAATTTTTTCAAACGAGATGACAAATGGTGAATTTATCAATTTATAGTATATATTTTGTAGTTTCTTTTATTCTTTTGTTTTTAAACCAATAAATTTCTAAGGTTTGTCCTACAGTTTCGGGTGTCTTGACTTGTAGATTTGAGAAACTCGCACAGTATTTTCATCTGAATGACTCCACGACAAATCCCCCCAAAGGCAGCGACGGTCACGACAAGCTCCATCATGTCAGGCCAGTCTTAGATACCATCCAAGGCACTATAGCATCCCAGTACCCGTTACACCAGGACTGTGCTATAGATGAGGCTATGATTGCATACAAGGGGAGGCTTAGTTTTAAGCAGTATATGCCAGCCAAGCCGGTTAGTTTGGGATCAAGGTGTGGGAGCGGGCGGATTCCACCAATGGCTATGTCGACAAACTCCAGATTTACACCGGAAGAGCAGGTATGTTTATTCTGCATGATGTTCCATGTTGCTCCAGTCCAATAGATATGCCTCTGTTGCATCCATCATAAATAAAACTCCACTTCACTATATTTTGTAATTGTTTAATGACTTAAATCTTAATTATTCAGGAATAAAACATATTGACATATATTGTCTTATACATTGACTCAAGATCATCATGCAAATTAATTTGATAGTCTTATTATTTTACCAAAATTATATAACACTGAACATTGTCAGTTATAACATAATACCTAGATACATTGTACAGTACAAGTACCATGGTGGTCGGGTGGCTCAGTGGTAACACACTGGCCTTTCACCTATGCGGCCGGGGTTCGATTCCAAGATCAGACGTGAAAAGGTATGGGGTCACCTGCCCGACCACGTGGGTTTTCCCCGGGTACTCCGGTTTCCTCCCACAGTAAGACCCCTCGCGCGCTTCCATCTGGGCCAACAATAGTGATTAATATCAGTTATTAACTTGTTTCGCAATTGTTGTAAAATAAATAAAGTTTATATTATATTATACATGTACCAATAAAGGCATTTTACCAACCATTTTCAGGAAATGAACAAGGCAAGAGAGAAGTTGGACTTGCTGCTCGAGTTGTGACCGACCTGACCAGAGACATTGTTGGTAGCAGTCGCCACGTATATGTTGACAATTTCTTCTCCAGTCTCCAGCTGTTTTCTGACTTGCTAAAGGATGGTCTCTATGCATGTGGAACATGTCGAATCAATAGAAAGGGGTTCCCGTCTGGTATCAGTAAGGAGAATGTTTAAAAAAGGGAGACTTCACAATGCTGCAATCAGGTAATTATAAAGTGCCAGGAATATTCAGATTGGTTTCAACTTATTGCTTATTCAATTTGTGTTTGCTCGGATAATAAATACTATTATGTCTGTAAAGTAACTTGTGAAAATGTAGCAAATTAGTACCTACAATTTAAATACATTATACAGTACTGGGATATATTATCAATATAACTTTATTTAATACAATATCCCTCAGGTTACTGTATTGTGCAAGTTGCATTCATATCGTAAACCATACTGTAATCTATTTGAAATTATTCTTGAATAACTTGATTCAAATATATGTACTGCTATATAAATGTAGCGGCAATTTATGTCGGCTGCGTCCATTATAATTGTAACTAATACATTGGTTTATCACTTCATAGTAAAATAATTATTGATAATCTGCTGATGAAGCTAATATACCTCTATTATATAAGTTACATGATGTATGTTGTGTTTACAGGAAACCTGGTGGCCAGTGTCTGGTTTGACAACAAGCCAGTGACATTTCTGTCGACAAATGCAGACCCTACTACACTACATGAGGTGCGTCGCAAAAATAAAGATGGTAGTGAGAGAGTTCAACTGGCCCCTTCTGTTGTGAAAATGTACGGCGACAATATGAATGCTGTGGATAGAGCTGATCAACTCCGTATGCAGTACACCTGTGCCAGAAAGTGCTACAAATGGTGGAAGTATGTTTTCTTCTTCTTGCTTGATACAGCCCTTGTGAATTCTTTCATTCTTATGAAGGAGTCTCCAAGTCACCAGAGGAAAACCAGAACTGGCAGAGTGAAGCATCTTACCCAGCTGGAATTCAGAGAAAGGCTTTGTAAACAGTTAATTGGTGATACACGTTCTGTCAGAAAACGACGACGTGTGATAGCATGATGTGGCAGGTCTTTCCAGTGTGGAAAATCGAGTTTTGGATGCCGACAATGTGGGGTAAACCTGTGCGTTTTGTGCTTTGAACCATTTCACATGGATTTAGTCCCTGTCACACAGGAAGAGTAGACACCAAGACCTGTACTTACATATATATCATATATAATTGAGATTGTTTGTAAATTTATTTTGAAATGTTGGAAATTTGTCACATTCATGATTTTCAATATCAATGACAATATCCAGTATTTATAACTTGTACAGTATTTGAACTGTACTGTAGTTGAATATTTTCATGTTACAGTGGAGACCGCTTATTATGATATTCTATTTTCCAAAGAAAAATATTATAATAAACAGGATATTATAATAACCGAGCAAGCAATTATATACCACTTGAACCAGAAGTTAGGCCAATTTTCATTGTTAAATGTACTTTGAGGTCAATAAGTATAAGGATTTATATCATCACATGTATACAGAGTCATTTTCAATTTTATAAAGTTAACTCTAGATTTAAGTATTTTTTAGAGAATTTTTTCTCCGAAAAATCATATTAAAATAGAGTTTTGCAACATATTAAAATAATTAAACGGAGCGACAAGATTTTTCTTAATTAAAATTTTAATTGATTTAGAAAAATTGTGCAGATTAGATTTAAAGCCATATTGCTACATTCATGTGATAAGGTGCACACAATAATCCGGTTCATTTTTGAATATTTGCATTGTTTATTTGTTATGTTATTCTTGGATTGTTTATTTGTGGTATTCATCAAATGATACTAACAAAAACATGTTGAATATAAAAGCTTGTTCTGTTATTCCATGGCTTTGTCATTTTTTTGTAATCATAGACTTAGTTAACATACATATTGGTGTATGTTGTACTGATTTACATCATATCAACAGCTTTGATTTGATGATATAAATTATGACTTCCAGTTTCGAGTTCCAAGAAGAAAGTAAAATTAAATTTTCTGGAGGAAAATCTTCTGAAGCATGCCAGGAGTTGCTACCATACTTAGTAATATGACCAGTTTACATTTGTACCAGGTTTCTTTTCAGAAATTGGCGTACACCTTGGTAGAAATTGAACTCGCAGCAGTCTTGGGTGTCATGCGAATACAAATTTTCTGCAAAAATGAACTTTGAAATGATTTTCCAAGATATTGCACTAACCAATAAGTGCAAACATAAAATATAACTATAAGTGACAAAGTGAAATTTCAAAATAAAACTACTGGAACTTTGAAACTGCTAAAAATGTCTGATGTAGACATTTGTTTGTCAAAATGTCTTATGTCTGGTGCTGGGGTCAGAGGAAACTTGGGGTATTTCCCCAAAGTCACTATTACATCTCACTTTCTCAATGTAATGTCTTCCTATAAACCAGAAATCGTAGTTCCAGACATTAAAATAATCACATGTATATTTCATTCTGTAGACTGTAATCCGAGTTTCCTCTGACACCTGCTGTATACCAGATGTTTGATGGTTTGATAAACTCATAACTTGTCTGATGTTAAATTGACATCTCTTTGTCAAAATAACTATGTGTGTTGCTTGGACCAGAGAAAACTCTCATTATAAACATGAATGGATGATGTCGGCATTACTATGATGTAGTATTATAAACGAGATCTGACAAATACTTTGGTATTTTTATTGTCGTCAATAATGTGATGTTTTCCTCACATCCATTAAAATTAAAAACAAGAATTAATTCACTGGGTAATGTATATAGGGTCATTCAAAAAGTTTCGTTGAAGGACTAATAATTGATGATGCTTGTTTCTCTCGATTCCTGCTGGGACACTCGTGCCCTGACAGGAATCGAACCTGTGTCTATCTCAATGCAAATTATGACAAAGGGTTATCAACAGTCAATAACATCAAAATGTGAGTGACAGATCTAAGAGTCCCACGTCGTGTAGTTTGTACACATAAATATTTGCTAGGACTCGCAGAATTTATGGAAATACTAAAACTTGGCATTGTGGGACTCGTTATATTCGGCAATACAATTAATAAAATTGAAAAGGATACATAAAAAAATAAATTGTAGGTTTATCAGTGAAAACTGTATTCCTACATGTACTTTTCATGCATGTGTACCGAAAACACTTCTACTATAACTTCTGTAACAGGAGAGGAAACACAATGACCACTTGAGACTGGCGAGCTTGGGATTTGAAAATTCCAGACAAACTTTCTAATTATTGAGTGCGACCTTTCAATGTATCGATGCATTTAATTGAACTTAAAATATACTGTTTGTTTGTGTGACAGTTTGTATACCAATACATGTACAGTATATATATATATATATATATATACAGCACAATAACTGACAATCTGATCACACGAGTCATGAATATTACGTGTAAACATCAGCTTAGTATAGAAACATTTTAAATTTCTTGAAATTGAATCTGACGTCGTGCTGCTTCATTCTTCACATTATTATATGTAATGACCTGTCTGAACAGTACTAAATACTACAAAATTATTAGTGTGTTTTTTTTAAACAATCTTAAAATAACATTTTACAGTGTGTCATCATTAAATGCATATACAACATGCTGATATGTGCTGACAACTACACGGGATATTGTGGTATAATGCTTCGAATGTTACTAAAACACGTGCTGACTACATGTGTCCAATTCAAAACCTAGTCGCTCATACGTAATTATTTTCCAGATTTAATACGCCATGACCACCAACAACTATCATATAGAATTAACAGACACTGAAAGAAGTTGTTCACAGTAAAAAATATATGTATTAAGGAAACCAACCAGCTGTGTAACCATAAAGAATCCTACTTTCCTCCAAATGCTACAAAACGGCCGTATGTAAAAGTTTGGTGAAGACAATAGATCGTAGTTTGTTTACGAAATCATGCCGATTTTTCAGTCGTTAGAAAGCTGTCAGTCAGATATAATGCTGCGAAAATGAAGATATATATCTATTTTAACAATAGACCAACCGATATGCACAATGGTTAACGATTACCTGCATTTTACTGCAGAAGATTCACCTCATCTGAAAAACACACAAGTAATCCGCCATTTTGCACATATGTGCGGGGTTGAGCCTAGTAACGACTTCCGGTACGGAACCCGGACAGGAATTACGGTACGGAAAGAGTTAATAAGGTTCCTTAATTTTTCATTCTAATGTGTAGCCGATTTTTGCACACCTATTTAAAACAAAATGTATAGAGAATACATTATTAGAATCTTACAATGCAAAGTTGGTTTTGGTGGGAAACTTGGGAAAGAAAAAAATTATAATTAAGTTAGATACAAGAATCAATGGGACAATTTACATTTCACAACGCAACTGATACGTGTGACGCCAAAGTGTCTGGGTCAAGTGGAAAGTTGTCACTTCAGATTTGACACATAAAGCATTACTTAGTGACAGATAAAGCTAGCGTTTATCAAGCAGCAGTTTTGCAGTCAGTGTGTGCGGTAGTTACATGATAAATAATAATCATAAGGTAAAATTAATATTTGCTATTTTGTTTATAGATGCAAAGTGATCTAGTTGTAGGAAACTTGGCTATTGACCTAAGGTTTTCTGGTTTAATTACTAGCACAGGCAGTGTCTTAAATTCTGAAATAGAAACGTGTTACAGTTAAATCAGCTGTTTTGAAATTGGTCGGGCAGTGCAAGATATGTGCTTAAGGCGCTATGATCATGGATAAAACAAGAGATCCCAGAGGGATCTTGGCGCCCACCATTGAATGATCTTCATAGGTTCCATGTCAGATTGATCTTTTCTCTACTTTTCCCTTCATTTTACTAATCTGTGCAAATTGAGACATCCCTCCAGTACTTTTCAAACAAGGGAATCCTAGCTATATAAGAAATTTGAGATTTAACGATAATGGCTGTTTGTTTGCCAAGTTGTTTTCAGGACAGACTGGTCCAAAAATGCAATACCAGGGACCAAGGGGAACCTACTAATGAAATATGAGACAGATCCATTCAGTACTTTGAGAAATAGAGATAACAAACTTCAATTGTCAAAATCCAAGATGGCTGCCTGTCGGCCATGTTATTTTCAGATTGGTATCAAAATGCAATATGCATAACTAGGCACCAAGGGAAACCTACATCTGAAATTTCAGAAAGATCCATCCAGTACTTTCTCAGAAATAGTGATAACAAACTTCAATTGCCAAAATCCAAGATGGCTGCCTGTCGGCCATGTTGTTTTCCGATTGGACCCAAAACGCAATATGCATAACTAGGCACCAAGGGAAACTTAAATATGAAATTTGAGAAAGATCCATTCAGTACTTTCTCAGAAATAGTGATAACAAACTTCAATTGTCAAAATCCAAGATGGCTGCCTGTCGGCCATGTTGTTTTCAGATTGGTCTCAAAACGCAATATGCATAACTAGGCACCAATGGAAACTTACATATGAAATTATCCATTCAGTACTTTCTCTCAGAAATAGTGACAACAAACTTCAATGGTCAAAATCCAAGATGGCTGCCTGTCGGCCATGTTGTTTTCTGATTGGTCCCAAAACGCAATATGCATAACAAGGCACCAAGGGAAACCTACATATGAAATTTCAGAAAGATCCATTTAGTACTTTCTCAGAAATAGCGATAACAAACTTCAATTGTCAAAATCCAAGATGGCTGCCCGTCGGCCATGTTGTTTTCAGATTGGTCTCAAAACGCAATATGCATAACTAAGCACCAAGGGAAACCTACATCTGAAATTTCAGAAAGATCCCTTCAGTACTTTCTGAGAAATAGCGATAACAAGAATTGTTTACGGACGGACGGACCACGGACGCAGGGCGATTTGAATAGCCCACCATCTGATGATGTTGGGCTAAAACTTATGAACTGCTTTTAGATTGATCCAACTCATGAAAATTAGATCATATATATATATTTATATATTTTGTTTTTCACAATAGCTGCTTGTTTTCTTATTCTTCTTAAATTACAGGACATAGTTCAAATACCGCAATGTGGGCTACCAACGTGGAAAATGAGCACGGTCAAGTGATCATGTCCGACGTCTTGACTGCTAACGAGGGTCAGGGCATTGGGAACATGATCACTGGATTATGTCGACGCTACATTAATGCCAAAGTTGCTCCACCACGTCTGCAGAAAGTGCTGCGACAGCAGCTGTGTGCTGAAATACTTCCGCAACTGGACATATCTCTGAAGAAAGCGAAGAGAGCAGAGATGACTCTGCAACATATACCGGATCCATCGGAGGCAGACGTGCGCCACATCAAGTCCGATGAGCTGGCCTTCAATGTCATTAGGTGATCAGGGGTACGAAGGAAACCACTGAGCTCATCTGTGCCCTAATCGTGGCCATGGATGGTGACAAGGGACTGCACATCCTTAGGGTACCTTTGTTTTGACAGTGTAAGGATGCAGGGAATTTGGGCTAAGCAGTTGCCGCATGTGGCTTGTCTCCAGGATCCTGATGGTGTTCAGCTGTCAGGAACGGTGGCGTGGTGTTGCCCAAGTACCGTTATGCCAGAGGTTCCACTTCACGGGAGAGTTTCCATCTTCACCTGAACAGGTTATTCTAGGTAAAAAATTCATAAAATCTTTAACCACTCGACCACCACAGCCCCAGTTAATCAGTACCAACTATATATTGTTGGGTTTCACAAAAACGGTACTGTATGCATAATTGAAAACAATTTCTTATAGTAAAGTTTATCCCCTCCCATGGGGCAAATGTGAGACCCCAGGGCTAGGAAATTCACAATTATGGTAAAGCACCTTAAGACTATTCCATCTGTGAAGAGTATTTAATTCTACCTTATTTGGGTTGTAAGAAGAAGATTTTTGAAATTTCAGTCAATTTGGCCCCGCCCACCAACCCTGGGGATCAACCAGGGCCAACATGTACATACCATCAAACTGTCATCCTATGCTGATAATAATAACCAAGTTTGAATGAATTCCAATAAAAATCCAACAAATAACAGTCAAAAATGTTATTTCCCTATATAAACTATAGTAAAGTTTACCCCTCCCCAGGGGCAAACGTGATACCCCAGGGTCATGAAATTCACAATTTTGGTAAAGCACCTTAAGACCCTTTCATCTATGAAGAGTGTTTGATTCCACCTTATCTGCAGTAGAGAAGAAGAGTTTTAAAGTCAATTTGACCCTTTTTGGCCCCGCCCCTCAGGCCCCTGGGGGATGGGGACCATATCATTCACAATTTTTAGCTGACCTTTAGCCAAAGAAGCTCCCTGCCAAATTTCATTGAATTTGGTTCAGTGTTTTCGGAGAAGCCGAAAATGTAAATTGTTAAATCCACGGAACTGAAAAGTATTTATCACGAATGTGCTTGAAATCGGAACATTCTATTAAAAAATGCTCCACTGTGAATTAACGGACGCACGACGCACGACGTCGGACAAAAGGCGATTAGAATAGGTCACTTGAGACTTTGTCTCAGGTGACCTAAAAATGGTTGTTGCTACTCCTGCTTAGCATATTTGGAGTGGGACGACTGGTTCGTGGTCCTTGTGAAAGGCCGGAACTTTTGCCGATTTATAGTGCTACCTCACTGAAGCATACTGCCGAAGACACCCAGCACCACACCCCACCCGGTCACATTATACTGACAACGGGCGAACCAGTCGTCCCACTCCAAATATGCTGAGCGCTAAGCAGGAGTAGCAACTACCATTTTTAAAGACTCTTGTATGTCTCGGCTAGGGGACAGAACCCAAAGCCTTCCTCACAGGGGCGAACGCTCAACTAAAGGCCAAAAGTGAGGCATTGTCAATGGAGACATTAGGAAGAAGAAAGTTGTTCAGAAAGAAGAGAAAAGATAAGATCCCAAATTTAGTCGCCTCTTACGATCATGCAAGGTACAATTCTTACGCCCTACCTAGACTATAAAAGGAAATGGGCGGAGATTATTTCAAAATGTTTCACTTCAGGGGCAATATTTATGCCAATGTATCACATTTAAACAAGAAATATCTTTAAAAAAGATAAACGGCATATTTTTAATGCTGGTGGTTATAATGTAAAACTACTGGTGAAATAAAGCAACGAACTACGATGTAATTAATAAATGCGCAGTTTCAGCACGGATAACAAAATTATATCAGTTTGAATCATTTTTGGTGATAATAAGACTACAAATGTGTCATTTGAATAGATGCATCCACTTATTCAGCTTGCATTCAATTTAAAAGGGACATCACGGTAAAAACGTTGCAATTTTCACTGAATGTACGCGTTTTGTTCCTTTCCAGTTATGTTTCTGTGCTGTTCCAATGTTCACAGTCAATCCCTATATCCAGCTTGACCACTCGATTCAGTTGGGAATCCCCCTCTAAATTTAGCGCGGAAATTATTTTTAGATCATTACGTGACTGTTTTGAAATCGTGGCAACACAAACACACGATAGTTTACAAGGCGATATCTATATTCTATCTGGGTTAGTTGGATAACGATATTATACACAGTGGTTTAAATGTTAAATAACACATTCTGCAAATATTACGGCACACATATTTATGTGTAAATAAGTGTAAACACTGTTCATATAGTATAGTGACAGTAGCGATGTACTGGTACAGACTGTATTTGTGTGAATATTACCGAGATTATCATGACCTACTATCAAACAATCAAGCAGAATACGAGCGGCGTCCGTATTACTGCTGTTTTCATGTTTGAACTGCTTCCCAAGTTTAATTCTAGGATTGTGTTTGACCCATTTTCCTATTATTCTCTTCATTGCGGAAGCTGTTATAGTTTTCAACCGCAGTCGATTCACATTGGAAGCCATTTTTGTTTCCGTATATGTCACAACATTTGCATATTCAGCATTTTGCATTGACCAATCACATACTTCATCTTGACCAGAACGCCACCTGTCGCGTCATATCCGGGGCCAAAACCAAATTAGACGGCTATGCCGAAAATAGATCACACTAAAAATAAGCATGCATGCTTTGGTTTGGTTTATTTTGTTTAACGTCCTATTAACAGCTAAGGTCATTTAAGGACGGCCTCCCGTGCGTGCGACATGCATGCGTGTGGTGCGTGCGTATGTGTGTTTTGGGAGGCTGCGGTATGTTCGTGTTAAGTCTCCTTGTGATAGGCCGGAACTTTTGCCGATTTAGGGTGCTACCTCACTGAAGCATACTGCCGAAGACACCCAGCAGCACACCCCACCCGGTCACATTATACTGACAACGGGCGAACCAGTCGTCCCACTCCTAATATGCTGAGCGCTAAGCAGGAGTAGCAACTACCATTTTTATAGACTCTGGTATGTCTCGGCTAGGGGACAGAACCCAAAGCCTTCCTCACAGGGGCGAACGCTCAACTAAAGGCCAAAAGTGAGGCATTGTCAAGGGAGACATTAGGAAGAAGAAAGTTTTTAGAAAGAAGAGAAAAGATAAGATCCCAAACTTAGTCGCCTCTTACGATCATGCAATGGGGGCAGCAGGTACAATTCTTACGCCCTACCTGCAGGGCAGAGCATGCATGCACATACAGACATGGTTAACATATCTGCCAAACTTTTTTGTTCAAACTCAAATAATAAATCAGTAATTACAACTTTAAAACCTGAAGTGTTGTTCATCTGACAGTTAGTTGTTCCAAATAAGGAGAGTTGACCTTTGCTAACCCCATATGTAATATAGTCCATAACAACTCCACATGACTGTCCACGTGGTCTCTGTGCTGCATGTGTTAATACAGTGTAAGTGTTAGATGATGATTTAAAGTGCATGCTTACATACCTTTGAGCCCATATTATTTTCCATATATCCCATATTATTTTCCATATATCAAAATATTTGTCACTAATCACACACAGGTAATTAAATACGACAAAGCTGTATATCATGAAGTATAGCCACTTTTGCTCTTTTAGCTAAGTATATGTACCGACACAATTGTAATTATTTACACTATTTCACAGAGAAAAAGTCCTACACCCATTTATGACCCATGTATGGTTTACCAGATGGGTTTGGATATATGCTTCGCACTTTCAATAAAACACAGTCGGGAATAATTTCCCGTTTGGTCCACACACAGCCATCACTTCTTCCCATGTGTGCCTGTTTTCTTCTTTTGTATATATGGTATACAGGGGTTACTGACCACAGCATCATCAAAGTCCCAGTCATTATGGTTGAACAGAGATGATATTACATCTATTTGTTCACATGTTAGTCTTAGTTGTACAAGTCTCCTTTCGTCTTCCATTTCTCAATGCTATAAACTTCTGACTACTGCTGTGAATGTGGATAAAGGAAGAATTTTGGCGCTTTTGATGTGTTGGCGGGAGATGACCGGATCTTGGTCAGTTTATTTTGCTAGGGTTTACAAGGCTGTGTTATGTCATGAAATAAATTGTCCTATATCTTACCACAACATAAATAAAATTGTATTCTACAATTCAATATTACTACTAGTACGGATACAAGATAAACGTGTCCAAGATAAAATTACTTTGTGTTCATATATCAATGCAAAACAAATTGTGTAATATATATTATTTACAACACCCCCGGTCAATTAGATTAGTCCAGTTGCATGTGTGTACTAAATACTAAACCTGTTACACATGTGAATCAGTCTTGAGAATAACTATGGCAGAACAAAATCCATCAAGCACCAGCTCTAGGGAGAGACATGTATCCGATACAGGAGAAATCATGAGAGATAGAAATTTGAGAAGAAAAGAAAACCCTAATAAGGCCATTCTTGGAAACAGTTTTATGTCAATTCTGAAGGTAAAAAGGCAGACATGCTCAGCAAACTGGAAAAAGCAAAACGTGTGCTTAGAGGGAGAATATCTAATGTGACCAACGCAGAAATTCTACATGAAGCGCTTGACCTGTATTTGAGGACATACGATGACGAAAGCTTGGATAACAGCGACAGCAATTTTCATCAATATTTGCATTGTAGCCAAGATGAAACCAAGGAAGATATATTCTTGACAACACAGTCAGCCATTAGAAACATGTCTGCTGGAATTCACCAACACAGTCGGATATGCATGAAAAACATAGATGTGAAGGATATACGCCGCAGTGGACATGCTGGAAAGATCACATTTATGTGTGAAGACTAGCACACATTTAAATGTGATACGTCACCACATATAGGAGGTGGGAAGTACTATGTCAATCTTCGAATGATGCATGCAGTGTTCGGAAGTGGACTTCGTTTTACTCAATATGAAAGAGCATGTAACACTGCTAATATTGGAGTATGTCAAGAATCTTACTTCGGAAGTGTGCACGATGTTTACTGTGATGTAACATCTGATGTTACGCGTTCATGCATTAGGGATGCAATTGATGAAGAATTTGCTCATACTTTTCTCCAGTGTGATGAGGAAAGTGAGGAATAAATATCTTGTCTGATGCAAGGCATGGTTGGAGGAAAAATGCAGCTCAATCAGATGCTATTGCCTTGGGATCTACAACACATAAGGTAGTAGGTGCAGTAACGGTAACTCGTGATGATGACCCAGTGAGTCAACGACATGCACCGATAGGAGCAAAAACAATCTATGACCATTTTGAAAAAAACGGAGTGAATGTCAATATCCATGGGCACGACAGAAATTCGTCGATCTACAAATATCTGGACACTGAGCAACCAACAGTAACTAACGCAAATGACACTTGGCATGCTACAAAAGGTGTTGCAAAAGTGCTGAAGGCAGTGTCATTAGGACCAAAGAAGATGCACGCAGTTACATGGCACAATGAACTCTCAGACAAAGCAGGGTTCATCAAAACCCACTGTTGTTATGCTATGAAAAACTGCAGAAAATCGTCCCAAAAACTTAAAGAACTCAGTGCTTGGAAAATTCTAGATTACATTCCATCAAAAACCATCATAAAGGACTCTGACGCTGAGAGAATTCTTAAAAGCCATTCGCGGATTGCAGATCTTTAGAAATGCCTCTGATTACATGGACACACATTATGTGAAGTCCTTTAATAATGCTTCTTTGACATACCATGACAAAAGGATAGCATTCGGGCACCAAGAATATCAGAGGAGGACAAACATTGCCATTCTGGATTGGAACCATAATGTGGACAGGGAGTACACTTCTATCTCGTATTTTGAGGATGCTAGACACCCCAGAAAACATGCTGGACATAAAAATTTACAAACAAAGTAGATACCTTGTTGTCAGTATAATGTGACCGGGTGGGGTGTGCTGCTGGGTGTCTTCGGCAGTATGCTTCAGTGAGATAGCACTTTAAATCGGCAAAAGTTCCGGCCTATCACAAGGAGACTTAACACTAACATACCGCAGTCTCCCGAAACACACATACGCACTCACCACACTCATACATGTTGCACGCACGGGAGGTTTGGTTTGGTTTATTTTGTTTAACGTCCTATTAACAGCTAAGGTCATTTAAGGACGGCCTCCCGTGCGTGCGACGTGCATGCGTGTGGCGAGTGCGTATGTGTAACCCATCTAAAGTAATGTTTCTGCTATATATTACTGTATGCATAATAATTATTACGTTAAAGAGTAATAAAGATCGATCCATTGTCAATCTACGATCATTTCGAGTCTAAGGCCTATTATCCAACTTCCAAGTCGTAACACAAGTTAATTTAGCATAGCCCTTCTTACAGATATACGTTTATTAAAAGAAAAACACACACACACATAAGTAACCACAATGATCCTATATGAACGAAATCGTTCAACCTGCCACAATATATCATTTAATTAGATAATGAAGAGACAAGTGTGATGCAGATCTACACGGGAGAAACATCTTTTTTCATCGCCATATCTTCCAAAGCCTTCCTCACTGGGGCGAACGCTCAACTAAAGACCAAAAGTGAGGCGTTTCGCTAAGATGAGCTAGCTGCCATGTAGCAGTCTGCCAGTCTTGGCCTTGTTCTAGACAACAAGAAGAGACAGATCTTCTTCAAGTTAAATAACCAGCAGAAGGGAGATCCTGTGCGCCCCCCTCCCCCAGTCGGAGTGTTTGGAGAGTAATTGAAGAATTTAGATACATCTCTTGCCAATACCCTGCTAAGGAACCTTGGCCAAATTCCATCTCACCAGAACGGTTGTGGTGGAGTTCCAGATGTGTCATACAGGTCGCTATCAGCCAACATTGACCGTCTACGTATTCAGCGAAATGAAGATTATACTCATGCAAACACTCTTCCTTTGTGATGGAGATTTTGAAATAAGACGGACCGACATCGGGAAAAGGGTAGAAGACGACGTTTGTAGCAGAGGTATATGGTATACTGACCACGAGGATTGATTTGTTTGTTCGAGTTTTACGTCCCATCGACAACTACGGTCATTAAGGGCCAAACAATAATATCGTTTTGATTGTTTATTTTAAATTCAGATAAAATTGGTCATTTTTAAAAGCATTCGCATTGTATATTTAGATCATTAAGATAAAAAAAAGTTGGTTAAAAATGGTAAAAAAAATATATATATATATATACAAATGGATTGTTTGAACTAAGGTAAAAGACATCAAAGTCTATAGAATAGATCGATCCACGAGGATTGACCAGTCATGTGCATGAATTTGAATTGTGCACAGAGGTTTACTGGGATACGTATTCCGATTCAGAATACCCATATCATATTCAAAAAGCATGTTGGGTATTTCTAAAGCAATATATGTCCCCTATCATGCCCCGCTAAAAATATTAAGTGACAATAATATTGACACAAACAATCCTGAAACATACCTTAAAGCATTGCTGAATTTGGTTTGGTTTGATTTGTTCAACGCCCTTTCAACAGCTGTGTGTGCGACATGCATGCGTGTGGTGAGTGCGTATGTGCGTTTTGGGAGGATGCGGTATGTTCTTGTTAAGTCTCCTTGTGATATGCCGGATTGTAAGTATTGTATGTTTACCTGCATTTCCACCGATAGCGCGTTGCTTCTTTTTGTTGGATGTTCAAGGCGATCTCTCACTATGCCAATAATAAATTCGATACCAGCTCTGCCAAACCTATACCTCGCTCTAAGTTGGTCATCATTTAGATCAGCTAACGGCGAAGACGGTCGTAGTGAATCGCGTCGACGAACCCGGTTCCCTTCCTCTCCCAGAATATCAAACAACAGATTGATCGCCATCATTAAGCCGAACTATGCAGTTGAGAAGGTTTAATCTTGGTTTAGTTTGGTTTGGTTTATTTTGTTTAACGTCCTATTAACATCTAAGGTCATTTAAGGACGGCCTCCCGTGCGTGCGACATGTATGAGTGTGGTGAGTGCGTATGTGTGTTTTGGGAGGCTGCGGTATGTTCGTGTGAAGTCTCCTTGTGATAGGCCGGAACTTTTGCCGATTTAAAGTGCTATCTCACTGAAGCATACTGCCGAAGACACCCAGCAGCACACCCCACCCGGTCACATTATACTGACAACGGGCCAACCAGTCGTCCCACTCCAAATATGCTGAGCGCTAAGCAGGAGTAGCAACTACCATTTTTAAAGACTCTGGTATGTCTCGGCTAGGGGACAGAACCCAAAACCTTCCTCACAGCGGCGAACACTCAACTAAAGGCCAAAAGTGAGGCAGTGTCAAGGGAGACGTTAGGAAGAAGAAAGTTGCTAAGGACGAAGAGAAAAGATAAGATCCCAAATTTAGTCGCCTCTTACGATCATGCAATGGGGGCAGCAGGTACAATTCTTACGCCCTACCTGCAGGGCAATCAAACACAGTACACTCACATAGGGTCTCGAAACAATGCACGACTGGTACACGTGGACAAACACACACAACGGACACTCTTACCTAACTAGCACATGAACTTGATACAACACGTTAACACATAGAACACAAAATGTACACTAATTAGAAACATCCCCCGCTACACACTTATGCAAATTCATGACATTTAAGAATCATATATTGAGTATTTGACGTCAAATTATTCTCTAAATAAGAGAACGATACATTCACATCTTGTAAACAAAATTGATCAGATGCATTTTTCTTCTTTTTTCTACTTGACCTCAGGACTCCGAAATCAATAATTTCCGTCTATTTCCACCCTATTAGTCTACGTCTATGTAATAAATCAACTAAATGTTATAGATTGTACCTCCATATTATATTAAACTTGGGAAGTCCTGGGGTAGATGTTTTACTTGAATGGTTTGAAGCAGAATCTTACAATCGTGGCTAGATTCTATTCTAAAGAAATCATCATGGTATATCAAGTTCTAACAATCATAATACAAGCCAAATCTATATGGCAACATATGGGTCGAATCAGTTTTGGGCGATATTTAATCTAATTAAAACCTAGATGTTCATTCTCACTACGTTGCATGAACATCTAACAACATCCCATAAGGGGTCACCGGTCACGTTCTGGTGGCCTTGAGATGTGTGTATTTCACTTTCAGGGCGAATTGTCGATATCATCGAAGCAAACCATTTCGTCACATCATGCACTTGAAGTCAGCCATTTCGGCATGGCATCTTTACACTTTGTGGGACGAAATGAATTCAAACAATTTGACAGAATGTGCAAGTCATCAATCTAATTAAGGTTACCTTTTGGATTATCCAATCAAATGACTACTTTCAGAATCTTGAAAGTGAATTGTATATGTCCGAAATCATGAGTAGAGTACGTGGCTTGACAAATTGTTCAAGTCTTTTCGTCCCAAAGTATTAAGTAATAAACATGCTGTGCCGAAATGGCTGGCTTCATATGCATGCTGTGACGAAATGGTTTGCTTCGATGATATCTGTTATGTTCTTTGACTTGACCTGAACACACGACTAACAACCGTGTTGGATTCCCGCTCAAAGACGCAAGGCACTGGATACTAACCTCGCTAGCCTGTATCGATATTGCGCATGCGCATAGGTGTTTGATAAAAATAGATTGCAATGGGATTTCCCCTCATTTACTTAGATTGTGCTAGTTAGTTTAGCGATAACTGTAATTCATCTCTGCATGCCTCACGGTGTACCCAAGCCTCATCAGACAAAGTCTAATATATATTGTCCATTTCTAAAAATACTCAAGAACCTTCCTGTTTTAATATGTTGTAAAAGCACCTTACAACTTGATATATATATGATGACTTTTCCGATGGCTGTTTTCTCACATCAGTTATATATATATATATGACGATCCTATGAGTGTTTGCGTTGTGTTCAATTTGACGACTTTGAATGTGCTATATTTATCAATCCAGATCATAATTCAATATTGACCATGTCTTTAAAATGCTAGATAATACATTTTCTATTATTCAACACTCGATTAAGGTAATAAAAAGATTGGATGATAAAAAAACCTAACATCTAGGCCTAACATGTAGTTTTAAGATCGGATACAGTCAAATCCTTGCATATGTTCTAGATCTTTGTATAGACTTGGCAAAACAACAAATATATAAGTACCTGTAAGTATATTTTAATTGATAAGTTATTTTATGAACATATACCAGCATATAATGTACATTGTTGATATGACATAAACAAATGGTTTTCTATATACATATTTCATTATTAAATTTTATCAATTTTGAAATACATGGTTTGATTTGTAGCAGGCATAATTTATTAGCTATTACAAAAATTGTCACACTGTGACGTCAACATGTGATGTCATTACATTACAAGAAAAAGTTGAGTTCTTAAAATACATTGTACAGATATTGCAAGTTTTCTTGTATTTTTCTCTACAGTACAGTCTGAAATTGTCTAGGAATAGCTTAAATCATGAATAAATACGATTTATTGCTTATATTTGAATCATGTTCCATTAACTTCATTAAATGTTTACTACTTTAAAGAAAATTGGGACAGAAAATAAAAAATAATCCTTTAATAAGAGGTATTTTTTTCAGAACACAAAATCTTGAAATTTTGCCAGGTTGTAAAGGTTAGCATATCTGACTAGAATAACTGGTATCGTCTGTATTAAGAACTAACCCTTGAAACATGATATGTTAAAGACTGTTTAAAAAAACCCATATCTGACTAGAATTACTGGTATCTTAACCAAAACAGGCTGTGAAGGTTAGTCTGTATTAAGAACTAACCTTTGAAACATGGTATACTTGTATGTTACAAACTGTTATAAAAATACAACATATCTGACTTGAATTACTGGTATCTTAACCAAAACAGGCTGTGAAGGTTAGTCTGTATTAAGAACTAACCTTTGAAACATGGTATACTTGTATGTTACAACCAATTATAAAAATACAACATATCTGACTTGAATTACTGGTATCTTAACCAAAACAGGCTGTGAAGGTTAGTCTGTATTGAGAACTAACCTTTGGAACATGGTATACTTGTGGATTCGAAAACAATATTTAGCTACTTGAAAGAAATCGATCTATTTTATAGACTTTGATGTCTTTTTAGCCCACCATCATCAGATGGTGGGCTATTCAAATCGCCCTGCGTCCGTGGTCCGTCCGTCCGTCCCTCCGTCCGTCCGTAAACAATTCTTGTTATCGCTAATCCTCAGAAAGTACTGAAGGGATCTTTCTCAAATTTCATATGTATATTCCCCTTGGTGCCTAGTTATGCATATTGTATTTTGAGACCAATCGGAAAACAACATGGCCGACAGGCAGCCATCTTGGATTTTGACAATTGAAGTTTGTTATCGCTATTTCTCAGAAAGTACTGAAGGGATCTTTCTCAAATTTCATATGTAGGTTCCTCTTGGTGCCTAGATATGCATATTGCATTTTGAGACTAATCAGAAAACAACATGGCCGACAGGCAGCCATCTTGGATTTTGACAATTGAAGTTTGTTATCGCTATTTCTCAAAAAGTACTGAAGGGATCACTCTCAAATTTCATATGTAGGATCCACTTGGTGCCTAGTTATGCATATTGCATTTTGAGACCAATCAGAGAACAACATGGCCGACAGGCAGCCATCCTGGATTTTGACAATTGAAGTTTGTTATCGCTATTTCTCAGAAAGTACTGAAGGGAACTTTCTCAAATTTCATATGTAGGTTCCTCTTGGTGCCTAGTTATGCATATTGCATTTTGAGACCAATCGGAAAACAACATGGCCGACAGGCGGCCATCTTGGATTTTGACAATTGAAGTTTGTTATCGCTATTTCTCAGAAAGTACTGAAGGGATCTTTCTCAAATTTCATATGTAGGTTCCACTTGGTGCCTAGTTATGCATATTGCATTTTGAGACCAATCGGAAAACAACATGGCCGACAGGCAGCCAATTTGGATTTTGACAATTGAAGTTTGTTATCGCTATTTCTCAGAAAGTACTGAAGGGATCTTTCTCAAATTTCATATGTAGGATCCACTTGATGCCTAGTTATGCATATTGCATTTTGAGACCAATCAGAGAACAACATGGCCGACAGGCAGCCATCTTGGATTTTGACAATTGAAGTTTGTTATCGCTATTTCTCAGAAAGTACTGAAGGGATCACTCCCAAATTTCATATGTAGGATCCACTTGGTGCCTAGTTATGCATATTGCATTTTGAGACCAATCAGAAAACAACATGGCCGACAGGCAGCCATCTTGGATTTTGACAATTGAAGTTGGTTATCGCTATTTCTCAAAAAGTGATGAAGGGATCTTTCTCAAATTTCATATGTAGGATCCACTTGATGCCTAGTTATGCATATTGCATTTTGAGACCAATCAGAGAACAACATGGCCGACAGGCAGCCATCTTGGATTTTGACAATTGAAGTTTGTTATCGCTATTTCTCAGAAAGTACTGAAGGGATCTTTCTCAAATTTCATATGTAGGTTCCTCTTGTTGCCTAGTTATGCATATTGCATTTTGAGACCAATCGGAAAACAACATGGCCGACAGGCAGCCATCTTGGATTTTGACAATTGAAGTTTGTTATCGCTATTTCTCAGAAAGTACTGAAGGGATCACTCCCAAATTTCATATGTAGGATCCACTTGGTGCCTAGTTATGCATATTGCATTTTGAGACCAATCGGAAAACAACATGGCCGACAGGCAGCCATCATGGATTTTGACAATTGAAGTTGGTTATCGCTATTTCTCAGAAAGTGATGAAGGGATCTTTCTCAAATTTCATATGTAGGATCCACTTGATGCCTAGTTATGCATATTGCATTTTGAGACCAATCAGAGAACAACATGGCCGACAGGCAGCCATCTTAGATTTTGACAATTGAAGTTTGTTATCGCTATTTCTCAGAAAGTACTGAAGGGATCTTTCTCAAATTTCATATGTAGGTTCCTCTTGTTGCCTAGTTATGCATATTGCATTTTGAGACCAATCGGAAAACAACATGGCCGACAGGCAGCCATCTTGGATTTTGACAATTGAAGTTGGTTATCGCTATTTCTCAGAAAGTAATGAAGGGATCTTTCTCAAATTTCATACATACGTTCCCCTCAGTGCCTTGTTATGCATATTGCATTTTGAGACCAATCAGAAAACAACATGGCCGACAGGCAGCCATCTTGGATTTTGACAATTGAAGTTATCGCTATTTCTCAAAAAGTACTGAAGGGATCACTCTCAAATTTCATATGTAGGATCCACTTGGTGCCTAGTTATGCATATTGCATTTTGAGAACAATCAGAGAACAACATGGCCGACAGGCAGCCATCTTGGATTTTGACAATTGAAGTTTGTTATCGCTATTTCTCAGAAAGTACTGAAGGGATCTTTCTCAAATTTCATATGTAGGTTCCTCTTGGTGCCTAGTTATGCATATTGCATTTTGAGACCAATCGGAAAACAACATGGCCGACAGGCAGCCATCTTGGATTTTGACAATTGAAGTTTGTTATCGCTATTTCTCAGAAAGAACTGAAGGGATCACTCCCAAATTTCATATGTAGGATCCACTTGGTGCCTAGTTATGCATATTGCATTTTGAGACCAATCGGAAAACAACATGGCCGACAGGCAGCCATCTTGGATTTTGACAATTGAAGTTGGTTATCGCTATTTCTCAGAAAGTAATGAAGGGACTTCTCTCTCAAATTTCATATGTAGTTCCTCTTGTTTGCCTAGTTATGCAATATTGCATTTTGAGACCATCGGAAAAACAACATGGCCGACAGGCAGAGCCATCTTGGATTTTGACAATTGAAGTTGGTTATCGCTATTCTCAGAAGTGATGAGGGATCTTTATCAAATTTCATATGTAGGATCCACTTAATGCCTAGTTAATGCAATATTTCATTTTGGAGACAAATCAGAGAAACAACATGGCCGACATGCAGCCATCTTTGATTTTGACATTGAATTTGTTATCGCTATTTCTCAGAAAGACTGAAGGTATCTTTCTCAATTCATTGTAGGTTCCTCTTGTTGCATAGTTCTGCATATGGGCATTTTGATGTGAGACCATCGAAAACACATGGCCTACAGGCAGCCATCTTGGATTTTGAAATTCAAGTTGGTTATCGCTATTTCTCAGAAGTAATGAAGGGATCTTTTCTCAATTTCATACATACGTTCCCCTCAGTGCCTTGTTATGCATATTGCATTTGAGAACCAATCGAAAACAACATGGCTGACAGGGTAGCCATCTGCTTGGATTTTGACACTTGAAGTTTGTTATCGCTATTTCTCAGAAAGTACTGAAGGGATCTTTCTCAAATTTCATATGTAGGTTCCCCTTGGTGCCTAGTTATGCATATTGCATTTTGAAACTAATCAGAAAACAACATGGCCGACAGGCAGCCATCATGGATTTTGACAATTGAAGTTTGTTATCGCTATTTCTCAGAAAGTACTGAAAGGATCTTTCTCAAATTTCATATGTAGGTTCCCCTCAGTGCCTAGTTTTGCATATTGGGACCAATCCAAAAACGACATGGTCGACAGACAGCCATTATCGCTAAATCTTAAATTTTATATATAGCTTCCCCTTGTTTGAAAAGTACTAGCTATAGAGGGCTGTTTCTGAATTTACACAGATTAGTAAGACTTAGAAGAAGGGAAAAGTAGAGAAAAGATCAATCTGACATGGAACCTATGAAGATCATTCAATGGTGGGCGCCAAGATCCCCCTGGGATCTCTTGTACGTTACTGTCTTTGACTTGACGTTCTATTTATATAACAAAGTTCACATAATATATTCGTACATATACATATTTTACTATTTTTAACCAACTTTTTTATCATAATGATCTAAATATACAATACGGATGCTTTTAAAAATGACAAATTTTATCTGATTTTAACTTTGCAATGTTATTTAACACTGATTGAATGAAATCACCATTAAATATATACGAAAAGCAAACATCTTACTTCCTGTACTGATCAGAGAGGTATCTCTTAATGACTGGTCAGCATTCCTGTCAAACTCCTATCAGTAAATCTGGTGAGGAAATCATACTTCAAGGTGCGATCCTGCCTTTCTACTCCATTGTTGGTGTTGACTTTGACCAGTAGTCTGTCTTTTCTGTAGACCCATGCCCACATCTGCAAAATTACATAAATATTTCACTAAAGATGAATAGGAAATTTATGTACTTTTTGAATAAATGAGTAGAGCTATGAGATCGTTTAACTGATTTCAGCTAATATATGCATAATTGAGCTAATGATATATATTGACATGTTTTTTCAGCTTCTACCAAATAAAACTTCAGGTGAAAACATCATTATATACTATCCCTGTGCTTAAAATACACAACTATCAGAATTTGGTTTCGTTACACTATAAATAAAGGTAGGGGAAGGAGAAATCTCACACTTTTAGCATAGATTTTTTGTTCAAGGGCAGATTAACAATAAATCTATGTACTCGGATGAAAACTTGGCATTCTGAAATACATTTGAAAGAAAGACCTGACAAACATGAAAATATAACAAACAATACATACTCAATATTTATAGCATATGACATTCCCAAGAACAATGACAAATGAGTTGTCTTCTTAAGAAGTTTCGACATAAAACCTGATTTTTTTTGTTGAAATTTCTTCTGTTAAGATGTGACGATGCTTATTGATAAAATTGATTTAGCACTTTTATAGTTACCCAAAGATTCAGAAAAAAACCTTGTCTGGATGAAATCTTATTCTCAAAGATCCAGCTTTGATTTAGTATTGACAGTAATAGAAACATAATGTCTATTTCATATTTTGAGGATTCTTAATTATTCTAATACAAAAGGATTAACTGTATTCTCCAAAGAACAAAAAAAATGTAACAAACAAATATTTGTGGTTATATTAACCATCACTGCAAAGAAAGCAAAAAATTAGTGATACAATAAAAATGAATGTGAGCTTTTAAATCCCTCTAAAACCAAATTTGTGCCTATATAGAACATATGATTCACATTTGACCCCAATACAATATCCCTTCCTATCATTCAACATTCTAAATTCATATTCAATTATCGTTGAAGCAGGTATTGATAGCATTGATTTCTGCCTCACAGTGATCCACCATGAAATGCCGGGGATTCCAGTCAGGATTCCACTCTTTAATTTTCTTTCAAGCTGTTGCGATAGTATGGCGATTCTCATATTGCCTGGCAAATATGGCATCTACACAATAGTCAACATTGGTCTTCACACAAAGGAAAAACAAAGGGATGGCATATTTTGTAGTCCTGTATGTGGCATCCAACAGACATAGTTCATTGCCATAAAGGTTTAGCAATCGTCTTTGCCAAGAAGATTGATCAGTGAAAAGAAAACCATTGGTAGTTTCTTCTGACGCAGCATCTCCATTAAACATAACAAAGTCATCAGTGTTGTCCTGGGTCCATTCCTGGATTTGATTCTGTAGATTTTCTTGGTCATATTTGGATTTCATTGCTTTCATCCTTGCACTATATATGATGTTTGAAATATCTCTTTGAGTTGGAAAGAACCTTCTGTTAGTCCAAGGAGGACACTTTTGGTTGGGAAAAAGCTCTTTCCTGACAAACTGTTCCACCAGTAGACGGATAGAAGAGGAAGAGATGAACCCATCTCCAACAAATTCCTCTATTTTAGTAATTATTCTTTTATCCATTAGCATGGATATATCTACCTACAGAGACAATCAAGCAAGCATTCAGACATGTAAAACCAGTTAGACAATGAATGGCTGTGAAAACATACTATGGAAATTTACAGCTAACTTAACAATGCTTGTTCAAAAAAACTTAAGAGCTATATAAAGAGTTCGATCCTAAAATGAAATACCCATATGACCAATTTTAAACTAGAGGGAAGTACACATTGCTATAAAAACAAATGACATGGAAGTAATATAGAATGAAATAGATATAACTGCAAATGGAAAAAAAAAAACTTTCTTCTTCCTAACGTCTCCCTTGACAATGCCTCACTTTTGGCCTTTAGTTGAGCGTTCGCCCCTGTGAGGAAGGCTTTGGGTTCTGTCCCCTGGCCGAGACATACCAGAGTCTTTTAAATGGTAGTTGCTGCTCCTGCTTAGCGCTCAGCATATTTGGAGTGGACCGACTGGTTCACCTGTTGTCAGTATAATGTGACCGGGTGGGGTGTGCTGCTGGGTGTCTTCGGCAGTATGCTTCAGTGAGATAGCACTTTAAATCGGCAAAAGTTCCGGCCTATCACAAGGAGACTTCACACGAACATACCGCAGCCTCCCAAATCACATACGCACTCACCACACTCATACATGTCGCACGCACGGGAGGCCGTCCTTAAATGGCCTTAGATGTTAATAGGACGTTAAACAAAATAAACCAAACCGAATTGTAAGGTATGTGAGGTTGTATTCTATAGACATTAATGTGGTACAGAGTATATTACATTGTGTATGTATACAGGGATACATATTCTATCAATGAATCCTTACCTCCAGGTTTGAGAGGTTAGTCAGCTGTAGGTACTAACCTCCTCAGCCTGTAAGGTATATGAGGTTGTATCCTATAGACATTAATGTGGTACAGAGTATATTACATTGTGTATGTATACAGGGATACATATTCTATCAATGAATCCTTACCTCCAGGTTTGAGAGGTTAGTCAGCTGTAGGTACTAACCTCCTCAGCCTGTAAGGTATATGAGGTTGTATCCTATAGACATTAATGTGGTACAGAGTATATTACATTGTGTATGTATACAGGGATACATATTCTATCAATGAATCCTTACCTCCAGGTTTGAGAGGTTAGTCAGCTGTAGGTACTAACCTCCTCAGCCTGTAAGGTATACGAGGTTGTTTCCTATCCGTTGTTGGGAACATATATTTGAATGAACAAAGAATGCTTACCTTTGCAAGCTTTGCCCTCTCCTTTTTTGTCCTACCGTTCGACATTAACAACTATGTACGGACAGTTTGGTAAGTATAGACAGTCTGGGGATCTCCATTGGATCTTGTGCTGTTTCTTAGTAAACTCTGCAAAAAAATAAAAAGTATTATACAAGAGATCTTTGTGCACACCACTGAAAGTTCTATGATTGTAATGTTATGATTGTAATTTTATCTGCTTTTCCAAAGACTACACCTAAAGAATGCTAGTGCGCTTCATTAATTTGCCTTCGTCCAGTTGGCATTCATCAGCCCATAACTTC
Source organism: Pecten maximus (assembly GCF_902652985.1). Taxonomy (NCBI): domain Eukaryota; kingdom Metazoa; phylum Mollusca; class Bivalvia; order Pectinida; family Pectinidae; genus Pecten; species Pecten maximus. Next base: position 127,764 of record NW_022982732.1, on the reverse strand, counting down.
CAACTGAAAGCAGTTCAATGCTTAAATAAATTTTTTAAACATATATGCCTTTACCTTGCCTAGCCAGAGTCACATTAAACTAAAGTACACTTTAAAAAGACTAGAATGAATGACTTAGACTTTTACAGCTATGGCAATACAAAGTATATTAAGTTCTCTTGACCTCAATCATTTCTTTTCTTCACAAAAATTTAAAAATGTCTGTGTCTTTTTTCAAAAAGAAAATAACAAACAGAATTTTTCTAGACCAAATATCAATGAAGAAGTTCTCTTATTGATTTTTAAGCAATTAAAAGAAAAAAGGACCTCCCTCGTCATTTTTCAAAGAAAATGGTGGAAGAAGCAAGCTCTATACTACATGTTTATACGATCAAAACAAGCATACAAACATTCAGTCATTAACAGACGTTATAAGTAAGACAGAAGTTATATCCATCTTAAAATAGCCTACATCCATTGATAATGTATGTACATCTAAGCAATACTTCTATTCATGGTTATGGACTTGTATTGACTTACCTGTTTTTCCAAATGAACTTGAAATGTGCCTTTGTCAGTACCTCAAAATGCCATCTCAGCTCTTTAAACTGGTCATTGTCATTTACAAATCCATGGAAAGGATCAACTTCACATGAAGTAAATAAATCCGACCATTTTGGGCATTCTGAGTATGAATTCGAACCTGCAAAACACACAAATTGGCAGATTGGCATACATATGGTTTTATCTTATGATGATGAACATGTATTTTTTTTTCTTTTTAGGATCATTTCCATATTTTTTTTTCAGGTTATACCAAACATATATAACAATACTGGTAGTAAGTGACATGTTAACACTGTATAATAACTGTATTGTAACTTATATTGCATTGCGAATTTGGTTAAGTTTTAATTTGGCCTTTGGGGAGGAGGGGGGGGGGGGGGGGGTAATTGTATTAACTAGTACTGTGTAACCTTCATTAAATAAATGATAAACTATTATGCATGATCAAATATATAAATTTGAAATTATAGGTAAATCATGATGGCCTTCTTAATGTTTAACTTATAAAAGAGTATAGACAAATACCAAAAGGTGAAAATCATTTACAAATCTAAAGTTAATAAATATTTATGATTTTTACAAAAGAAAAAAATTCAAATTCTCTATTTAACCAATCAAGGCCCCACAAGGTGTAATGTTATAAACAACAATTATAATTCTTTACATTAAATTAAAAAAAAAAAGTATAACATAACAATACAAAAATATTTTCAATTATATTTGAATTTGAAATAAATCTAGTTAGAATCAGGAAATACTGGTTACTTTGATAATAAAAATCTATATTATTATTATTTAGAATGATCGCATAACAAAATCAGACACCAGCTGGGAATGAATTAAGCTTAATAAAAATAAGAAATTAATTTTTATGAGTCAGCTAGGTATAAAAAACAACCAGTATCAAGAGTTTGATAGTACTTAATATAAGTATATTAGTATAAATACGTGTCAAAATAACTATTATGTGCTTGATACCTTCAGATTGTTGTTCCATTCTATATCATGTCATCCTTTCGATCATCTCTTCATCGGTTCGTCGCAAATCGGTGTTCATATTCGCCGCAAATGGTACTGGGGAATCCCTTCTATTTTTATCCAACACACATGCGCATGCGCAATATAAAACAGGCCAGCGAGGTTGGTATTTAGTGCCTTCCCTCAAAGACTGCCTTTAATCAAGCGTCTCATGTACAATTATTCATATGTTTACAAACATACTGGTGACTTGGTACGTACAGCTAAATGCCACCAGGGACATTATAGGATACATTACATCCTTCTTCTTTTTAACGAGCCAAAATCCTGCAGCGCGAACGGCTCCTTCGGTGAAATGTCGTCCTTGATGGAGAACTTGGGAATGATAGTGGCGGATGAGAAGAGTGCCAACGTGGGATTTCCCTGGGACGATGATAGGATGAAATGGAATGGTCGACAGTGATTCGTCAAGCTTAAACATAATGATCCAGATCTTACATTAAACGGTATCACAATTCCAGTTGTCGAGCAGACTGAATTCCTCGGACTAATTTTCAATTCGAAACTCTCCTTTGTTCCACATATAAAATACTTGAAAGATAAGTGCTCAAAGGCAATGAACATTTTACGAGTACTATCCCATACTGACTGGGGTGCAGACCGCGAAATGCTTCTGCGCCTTTATAGGGCACTTATTCGATCAAAACTCGACTATGGCTACCTACCCTTTACCAGGTCTAAATTAGCAGTATTTGACGTTCGTCAAAACACATGGAGTGTTTGGGCGGAAATCATGTATGGTTTTCTAATACACAAATCGTACATAGCCAAGTCCGGAACACACTAATAAAGGCGGGCTGAAGAGTCCGGAATGCGTTACATCACAGATTGGCTAATGCAAAAGGTCACCCCGACGTGACCCCTAATGGGATGTTGTTAGATGTTCATGTAACGTAGTGAGAATGAACATGTAGATTTTAATTAGATTGCATATCCTAATGCACAACCACCTATCAGGGGCAAAGTATGTACACATGAAAACTAATACATGTTCCGTTGCACAACTAGAAGCATTTCATTGACATACCAGGCAATCTTGGCATACTAGACTGCTCACTTATCATAACTCAATATGTATCTGGAATAATGAATTTCTAAGAAAACATTTGATGACTCCAGGGTAAATTCATGCAAAGTGATATTATAGTAACATCCTAGTTCCTGAGATCTAGTATATCTAATATGAGATCAGAATTTACAATCACGAGATCCAAAGAACATACTCATACAAAACCTTGTTTTACGAATATCTCGTATCTTAAAAAAATGCAAAATAACATTACTTTGGATTCCGAGCCATGTCGGAATTAAAGGCAACGAACTTGTTGACCGCCAAGCAAAACTTGCTCTAAATCTGCAACAAACAAATATTAAAATACCATATACAGATTTCAAACCTCTAATTAGTTCTGCCATTCAGAGTAAATGGCAGCAACGCTGGTCTCTCGAGACGAGCAACAAACTTTTTAAAGTACAACCAAAACTTAAAACATCAAATCCAAGCCGGAAGGATCGTAGAGAGGAAATAGTACTCTCTCGGCACCGTACCGGGCACACATATCCTACTCATTCGTTCCTTTTGAAACGAGAGGATCCACCGGTGTGTTATGCATGTGATGTTCAATTCACAGTGCAGCATTTTTTAATAGAATGTTCCGATTTTAAGCACATTCGTGATAAATACTTTCGAGTCCCGGATATGAAAACCCTTTTCAGTTCCGTGGATTCGAAAACAATATTTAGCTACTTGAAAGAAATCGATCTATTTTATAGACTTTGATGTCTTTTACGTTACTGTCTTTGACGTTCTATTTATAACAAAGTTCACATAATCTATTTGTACATATTATTTCACATAATGTACATATATATATTTTACCATTTTTAACCACCTTTTATTATAATGATGTAAATATACAATACGGATGCTTTTAAAAAATGACAAATTTTATCTGATTTTAACTTTAAAAATAAAACATGTTAGAATATTGTTTGGCCCTAAATGACCCTAGTTGTCGATGGGCCGTAAAACATAAACAAACAAACAAACAAACCTGAGATCTAAAAACCACAAATCATTTACTGACATTAGGGTCGTGCACGGTTGGGCTGTTCCAGTGAAGTTCCGGATGTGCTGAACAGATACGCGAACCGAGTAATTTGGAACAGGAAGTAGCACATCCAAAATGGCGGATCCTGTGGAAACAGCGGCAGCACTTGTCATCATAGAAGAGCTTTTTGACTCTTCAGATGACGAAGACTCCAGTGTCACGGTGCCATTACATTTTGGACTGATAGCTTTATCAATGTAAGTATTTTCAATATATTGTTTTGTTTGTATTCGCTGTATTTATATTTTATTCGTCTACCAAAACATACATTACGTCTCTGCGACTGTTCACCCGAAATTGTAATCACATTCAAGGATTTAATCGTTATGCACAAAATGTAGATCTAGTGTAATTCCACCCCCCCCCCCCCCCCCCCCCCCCCCCCCCCCATTTTTGAATTACTGCTTAAATGCTCAGGATTATATATTTTAATGTTTTAATATATACTAGGCCTATAGGGTCGAATGGCTGTCAAAAATTAAACAAAATTTATAATATTAAATTATTATAACACATTAACCTCCAATATCTTACTCCTAATTTCAATTTTTAGGCCAGATGAAAGAGCAAAGATACGACGATACGCAGAAGAAGTTATCCCTATGTACACAGATGAAGTATTCAGAAGATTGTTCAGGATGTCTAGAGATACATTTAGTGTTCTGGTAGATTTCATAACAGAATGTCCCGATTGGCAAAGACATCACACAGGAGGATATGATCCTATACCCGTTGATAAACAGCTATATGTCACATTATGGTATTTAGGTGGCACAGACACTATAAATAAAATAGCAGACCGCTTTGGAATTGGTGAAGCGTCCGTCATTGAATGCCGAAAGAGGATTATAAAAACTATCTTAAATCACTTAAAATCTAGGTTCATAAAATGGCCAAGTCCAGGAGAAATGGCAGAAGAAGCTGATGTGTTTTCACAAAGGAATGGTTTTCCAGGTATCATTGGAGCGCTTGATGGGACACACATACACATAAGTAAGCCAAAAGATCATCCCCAGTCCTATTTCAACCGTAAAGGATATTACTCTATCCAGATGCAAGCTGTTTGTAGACACGATATGAGACTAACACGTTTTTGTTGGATATCCTGGCAGTTGCCACGATGCACGTGTCCTTAAAAACTCAGACATTTGGAACAATGGGTTGCAACTCTGCAACAATACTTACTGCATTCTGGCTGATGGAGCCTATCCTATCAGAGGATGGTTACTCACACCTTATAGAGACAATGGCCATCTCGGAAACCGTGAACGAAGGTATAACCATTACCATTCATCCTGTAGAGTCGTTATTGAGAGGTCATTTGGGCTACTGAAAGGACGATTTCGACGTCTGCAAAACCTTCAGACAAGCAGTATCAAAACTGCATGTCAGATAATTATGGCTAGTTCTGTGTTGCATAATATATGCATTTTACAAAAAGATGAGGTCAGTGATTTCCTGGAGGAAGATGGTGATCAGCCAAATCATCACCAACCTGTTCCAAACATTGTAGAAAATGATGCGGAAGGAGTTCTCAAAAGAAATATTATTGCCAATCGACTGGTGTGAATTCATTCATATGGTGTGTATATTAACATTGAATTAAAAGGATATATGACTTCATCATCTGTTGAATAGTTATTGTGAGTAATTAAACAGAGTGTGAGTGAGATTGTATTCTTGGCATTGTACAATAGCAGTACTGCTACTGATAGATCATCATTGGCTTGCTTTCAATTCAAAATTTCAGAATATGTACACAGATACTTCCTTCCTTGGATTGTTCTTCATTTTTTCAAAGTATTAAAATATATTGCACATACAATACCATGCTGATTTTTGTAATTAAATCTTTATTCTTTAACAAAATAACATGTATATATCTGCCTGATAAATTAAAAACAAAAGTTTTGCTGTACAAAATTTGGGGAAAAAGTAACAACCAAATTGTTGTCCCCTACTGTGTAAAAGGACAATGTGAAGGTCATAAGGTAAACTATTTGTTCATTGGCATAATTACAACAAATATCACAAATACTTTCAGCGAGCAACTGACCAAATAATCACACTCATAAATGATGGGGATGACAAAAAGTGCCTTCTTGCTCCATTTTCCCCCTAATACATTTTAAGTAGCTTTTAGATGAAAGCCACTGATTTTGATATGCATATGAACATATACAAGATTAGATATATTAACAGCTTTTCTATATTCAATATAGATGGGTGCCAATAGAATACATATTTTCTTTAAAACCTTTACAATATCAACATCAACATATATCCAAATGCAGTTGAAAAAAATTAGCATAAAACAAATGGTCATGGTTAAACTTGCAATAAAACATTCACTCTCTGATAACAAAGTGAATTTGAGGTTGAGGTATATAACATTGTTCTTCGAAAATGCACTGTATGGTTACAAGGTGAAAAACATTATACCGGTACAAGGGAAAATGTCAAGAAATTGAACTTATTACTATTATATAATACAATTTATGGACCATTCAGATTATGTTACCATGCCTACAATAGCAAGCAGCTTTCACAAATTAAAAATTGCCACCCTCCTCCCTTTCACATGACCTGTAATATAGGTCAAGGCCATCTGTTTGCAAACTTTGTTGTCCAAAATGTCTTTTTAAAGATAAATATTGATGACAGGCAGATGATGCACCACAAGAAAAGATCACTTTGCTCAAGGGACCAGGTGAACTAAAAACATGTAAACTAACGATTCAATCAAATCTCAATCTCTACAACCTTTTAGAGGCCAATAAAAAATCAAATATAAACAACAACAACAAAAAAGATACCAGATCTCTCCTTAAACTTGATGTCTGTCCATTTTCCCCAATAACGGTATTAAAGTAAACAACATAAATCATTTCTTGCTTAAAGCTCCCACCAACTCTTTCAAGACATCAAGTTTTTCTCTATGTCGAGCTTCTTTCTTTTCATTTTCTGACTCTTGATTTTTCATCAAATCATTTAAAGACTGGATAACATCAGCTCTCGAGGAACATCTTCTTTTCTTGTTTGCATCGACAGGATCATTTGTATTTGGCTTCTTTCTCTTGGAAGATTCAGAGACTGTTGCATTACTTGCTGCACTAGTGGTATCTTCAGTTTCATCTCCGTCTCTACTGGAGTCTAGACTATCATCAATATCTGTAGCATTCTGTGCTGTGCTGGACAGTGTTATTACTGGTACAACTGCAGGATCTTGCCCCAATAATTCTTCCATTTCTTCTTTATATTCAAAAGCTTTTGTTCCATTCCCACTTTTCTTCTGATGATCTTTGAAGTTTTTATAACCCCTTACCAAAGTCTTAAATCTTCCACTAACTTGGTCTGGTGTATAGCTGTAACCCCTTTTCTTAAGATTTGCTGAGATTTCATTCCACATGGATTTCTTTGTTTTTTGACCAGCTTCAACTTTCTTCGAGATTATCCTATAATCTTCTAGGAGAAGTAATGTTGCACTTCTGTTCCATGCACCGCATCCCGAACCCTCTGTATCTGTGGTATAAAATAGGACATATCTCATGACTCAAATAAAGTAATAATCCTCACCAATATTTTCCCACAAAATGTTAAGTTTGGTTCACTGAAAAATCAAGGAACAAGATATCCATAACACTTATGTGGCTCTATTTTGATTTAACCTTTGATCAATGTTGTAGTAATTAAATGCCACATATAAAATAAGTATCATGTATATCATTTGAAATTGAACTAACTAAAAAATTCTCCAAAGTTCATCCTAAAATAATGACTTTGTATCCCATTTATAAACACATGTCCCTTTGAATTAAATGTACTTGTTTTATTCAATAATTGCCATTAAAACAAAAATAATGAGGAAAACCCCACATAAATGCACATTATCAGAACCTGTTTAAGTCTTATTACCACTTGGTTGGTATTACCTGTTGAAGAGGTGCTAGTAGATGGGCTTGGGCTTGGTCTGACGACAGAAGATGGGCTTGAGCTTGCTCTGTCGGCAGAAGATGAGCTTGGGCTTGGTCTGACAGCAGAAGATGAGCTTTGGCTTGGTCTGATGACAGAAGATGGGCTTGGGCTTGGGCTTGCTCTGCCGGCAGAAGATGAGCTTGGGCTTGGTCTGACAGCAGAAGATGAGCTTTGGCTTGGTCTGATGACAGAAGATGAGCTTGGGCTTGGTCTGATGACAGAAGATGAGCTTGGGCTGATGACATTGGTTGACCTTGATGAAGGGCTTGAGATAGAATTGGCTGCACCATCAAATGTAGTAGACATCTGAAGATGCTCCTTAACAAGGGATCCAAGGGCTTCACTGTCTATTACAAACAACAAACACAAGATAAATATTATAGATGTATATGGACAAAATCAAAAGAAATTAGATCAAAGTGAAAGAAAAACTATTTATTCAAATGGTAGTGAATTGCAGGAGTTACGTGTATTGCTATTTTTCCATCAAGGATTTTTAAGAGTACATTTTACAGAGTCTTTGGCATTAAACTTGGTATTAGTAGAGGTCCAACACAAGCTTGGGTGGAACAAGTTCCTGTCAGCAATATCAAACTATTGAGTATACCTAAGGCCCATAATGTGATGGTAATTAATTGATTTACATGCTAAAGTATTAAATTACTTACTAGATCTGTAGTATTCGGCCATCTCTGGCTCCATGTATGCTGAAATACTGCCACTTGGTGTATTGATTTGAAGCTTAACACTATAATAAGCAAAATATAACATGCATTAGGTTGTATAAATTATATCAATGTATATATTAAGAAAATAGGTTGCCTGTCAGCCATCCGGTACTCCTCAGGGAATAAATAGTGTATTTTTGTGACAATACCCGATGAGTTCAGGATGGCCTGTCAGCATGCAAGAGAAATTCAATGCTTAAAAATCCAATGAGCTAATAAAAAGCAAGAGACATTGTCTTACTGGCAATAACTCTGAAACTCTAACTATTTAAAACCACATTTTTAATCTTAACATGTATGGCAGTTTGGTGAAAATCCACTAGCACCGACAATGATTTTCTAAAATAGCGAGTGACCTGACCTTCGTGTGGCAATATTGTATTATTTTATTTATAATTGTAAAGTCTTGCAATAAATTTATCTTATCATTTTTTTAAAGGAATGTGAATATGGAAAAAAAAACTTTATCACAATTTCATGGTTTGTGAAATTAAAGTACCTTTTATTGCTGGCCATATCCATTTGCACAGGGATTGCATAAAATTTCTAAATCAGCTGTTTCTCTCTACAGCAATTCTAGTGTGTCGTAGATGGCACAGTGTGCATGGAATGTTTTATTACATAGGGTGCACCGAAGGAATATCCTGGATAATAATAATAAAACACATATAAAGAATATTACATTAAAATGACTTAAATGATAAAATTTCACAATTGCACAATCAGTAAAACAACTTGTCACAATTTGTGCAACAAATTAAAAAAACTGTACTGTATTATTTGAAGCTATAGGCTACATGTACAGTATGGTTTTAAAAACAACATATTAGTCTATATAACTATATTACATGAAAAAAATGTGTCAATTCTCATGGCTTTTTAAAAAGATAAAATCTGACACCATAATCATTCAAATCATAGGCCTAATTGTTTATAAAAAATGCACTTCATGCAGGATACTTTTGGAATTGAATATTAGTCAAAACGTTGATGTAATTAGCAAGTTGTAATCACATGTACCTATAATTTCCGTCAACAAACAACGGAATATATTTTTTACTTTCTTCCTGTTCCTCAAATGCTTCTAAGGAGTAGATTGTCGGGTGTTGTTTACACATAAAGCAAGTCCACTTGGCTATAAGGGAATCTTGAGTTGAACTCTACAAAATGACAAACAAACATTAGATTAGACAGGAATATTATTGCAAAATTTATAGCCTAGCTAGGCCTAATGCAAATGCTTTTGAGAAGCACATGATCACAGGGTTTGGCAGTTGGCACGGGTTTTAAAATGATATCGTTTGACGCAAATTTGCACAAGTGATCGACTGTACGCACACAAAAATAATAATACTCCAAGAACACTTATCAGACGTTAACCTGCACCATTACGGCGTTTTTTACATCGACGATCGTAGTTCACTCACCATGCTGTCGCCATCTTGCTTACGTCATTGTTCCACTCCCACCACCTCTTCTGGCGGGACAGGCTGCACATGTCCAGAACAGTGTTCCGATCCTGTTCTGCCTTACTCGGTTGCAGTTCCAATTGTTCCGGATGTTCCGGACAGCCAACCGTGCACGCCCTAGTAGTACACAGCAATATACAACACAACGCTATCTAGAATGGAACACAGACTTACCTACAAAATCATCTTCAATCTCATTATCATTTTGCAAGGCATATCTGTAGTCTGTGTTGAAAAGAAAATTAAAGGTGTTGATGAATGGTGATATTTAGTTGGCGTCAAAATCTTATCCTAGGGCAAAATGTTCCTTACTGAAGTATTTAAAAAAAAATTGTGAATTATTTATAAGAAAATCAAAATGAGTTTTCAACTTGAATCAACCCAAGGTCTTGGGCAATGAAAAAAAAAGACAAAATTTGTCCAATTTGGTGTAGTACTGTGTTTTTTTTTAGAAACCATGTCAGCAATGTCTGCTTTGTACCATCCATGAGAGCAGGACCCAAGCTATGAGCATTTAATTCAATACACATTAAATACATTTTCTGGAAAGTCGTTTCACAAAAGCAGAAAGATTTCATTTCTTGGTTTGTAAGCACTCATAAAAAGAGCGTACTATTATCAGTGTAAGTGAGATATAAGAAACTAACCTGTTGAGTAGTCCTGTGTGTTTGTTTCTTCTGGATTTTCAGGAATTTCAGCTTGGAACTTCTGTAAAATGAGAATATTAAACCTTAATTTTCTACTCGATAGATCCAAAATAAAAATGAAACGGACATACATATTTATGTATAGGTGTACTGTAATTTCAAAGAATATTTTACATTATCATTTGATATGGTATCCTAAATAAATAGTCAGAAAGTGTAAATAAATTATCTTTTATGTCAATGTCCTGTAACCTTTTACCAGCATATTTGCCAGCAAGATTCAAGTCTTACAAAAGCATCAATTTTCCTATATTCACACGTTCCAAAAAGCCACTGGGTTGCTCTGTAATGCAGTTTATGAATGCTGGCTGTGTGACCAAGATGCTGACATAACCATTCAAGCTCGTGGCCTTTCATGTCTATCACCTAAACAGGAATGTAATAGACTTAAACTAAGGTAGGATTCATCTATTTCATGTTTATTATACATGCACAGTCGAACCACGTTATCTCAAACACTTACAACTCAAAGACACCATTGGATTTGAAGCATTCTGTTAGTCTCAGCCAAACTTAATACTAAACATTCGAACTCACTTAACTTAAAGTTTACCAAAGATCTTGCCGAATTCGAGATAACAAGGTTCAAATGTAGTTCCCCCAATGATAACACTAAAATCAAGCCAAAACTGTTGATTCTGACATTAACTTTCTATATATCTAACATTTTGACAACTCACAGGATTTATGTTTAAATTATTCTTAATATTTATTGTTATTTACTTGATCATTTTTTAAATTCATACAAAGAAAGATTAAAGTCTGATGAAATAATGTTGAAAGTAAAGACTCGCCTGGCTCAAAGTTGCAATATACTTTCTTAGGTTCACACTAGTGATGCGCTCTGGAGCTTTTAGATCATGTTCGGAGCATAGTTTTCATGGAGTCGTAGGATCGGAGCACACTGTCCCCTGAAAAAATGTTCAAGTAATAATAATTATTAAAACAATTAAATTATCTGTATTTAAATTTAAATTTATCTGAACACACAATGTTAGAAGGGACATACACAGGGTATTTTATCCATGCAATGAAGAATTCCACACAAATCAACCAGTGTTCATCATGAGTACAAACAAACTATGTTCCCCTTCTGCCAAGGATGTTCCTGACCAAATTTGGTTCAAATTCATTAATAACTTGATGACTAGTAGCGATTTAAAGGAGTAACCCTATTTCCCCTATTTGGCCCCGCCCCTCAGGTCCCTGGGGGTTCAGAGTAAAAAAAATATACAAACTCTGTTCCCCTTCTGCCAAGGATTGGTTTGGTTTATTTTGTTTAACGTCCTATTAACAGCTAAGGTCATTTAAGGACGGCCTCCCGTGCGTGCGACATGCATGCATGTGGTGAGTGCGTATGTGTGTTTTGGGAGGCTGCGGTATGTTCGTGTTAAGTCTCCTTGTGATAGGTCGGATCTTTTGCCGATTTAGAGTGCTACCTCACTGAAGCATACTGCCGAAGACACCCAGCAGCACACCCCACCCGGTCACATTATACTTACAACGGGCGAACCAGTCGTCCCACTCCAAATATGCTGAGCGCTAAGCAGGAGTAGCAACTACCATTTTTAAAGACTATGGTATGTCTCGGCTAGGGGACAGAACCCAAAGCCTTCCTCACAGGGGCGAACGCTCAACTAAAGGCCAAAAGTGAGGCATTGTCAAGGGAGACAGATCCCAAATTTAGTCGCCTCTTACGATCATGCAATGGGGGCAGCAGGTACAATTCTTACGCCCTCCCTGCAGGGCAGGAAATACAGATGCTACACCATACCTTAACATGAGGATAAATAAAGGCAATGGTCATTTGTAAAAAGAAAATTAACATCAAGGGTAAAACATGTGTTATTACAATTCAAATATGAAACATGACTGAGGTATGGCTAAGATATGATCAAAGTCTCAGACAAACTAACAATGTTACATTAATTCTATGAATATATTATAAATACACTAGGAACTTACTCTGTATAACTGTAGCTAGTCGCAGCTTTCCAAAGGGCATTTTTCCTTTCTTTCCATACCAGTTGTACTGGGTTGCAAGACCTGACCGGACTGTGGACTTCAGGATCCTTCTGGTCATATCATTTGTTGTTTTGCCTCCAACAACAGACAGATGGTTGATCTGAAAACAAACATGCTTATTGAAAAGATGATATTTTAACACTTTATCAAAACTACAACTGTCGTCCAGACAGGGTGGACAACTCATTAACCTGCCCCCTCTCTCTTTACTAATGAAGGCCACGAGTCCATACATAACGCTTAAATGGATATGGTTTATTTGGTTATCAAACCTTTTCAAGCTCTCATGCCACTAATTAAAATATGAAGTTTTAAAAGAAACTATTAAAATATAATGAATGTGATTTCAATACTTACAACTGATTTTAGGACACTGGTGTCCGCAAGCTTTTCTTCGAGGGCGTTCAACTCCTCCAAGTTGTTGAGGGGGAACACTACATCCTCCGGCATATCTGTGGTTGGTCCTACTGACTGTCCATGCTCGGAGATGCTCAACTGGTCAACTTTTTTTAAATTGTCTCCATGATCGTCTGCTGTTTTACCTGCGTGGATTTAATCTGTTCCAGCAGAGTAAAAAGACGAACATCACGTGCTGCCAAAAATGAAAAGTGGGTTAAGCTTCGATTTCAAGAAATGAGATGCAAATAATGAGTAACAAGATAAATATATAATTTCATATATGAAATGTATGTGTGAAATTTAAGTGATGCAGTCACACAATATCAAGCATGTAAACAGTAATAATATAAATAAGAATGAAGATTCATGTGAAATTTTCATATATGAAATTAACTTTTTTACGTTTTTTAATTTCATACTATTGCCTGTGTACCATTAGATATGTCCCTTGGACGAGTCAGGGTTGGTGTCTCTGACTGGGGGCTCTGAATCCGTTGATGCTGAGGAGTTTTGGGTGTTGATGATTTTGATACCAGAGGCTGGGTTTTGTTCTGTTGTTGAGGCTGTTTCTTGGGGAGTGTCGACCTCTGTGCGGGGGGCTTTGGCATTTAAAACAAAAACAAGAATAGCATTATAGACTTTATATATCTGTCGATTGTTTTAGTCATTTCTGTTTGAATTTGGATTTCTTTTAATATTAGTAAATAATCTTCTTGTGCTTGTATGTTGTCAAAGCAATGAAGTAGACACAAACTGATTGGAATAGATTATACAAGTGCAATCAATGATTGCGAAAGCTCACCGGCGGCAGCAATCACACTTTACATTCATTTTTAGCTCACCTGCCCGAAAGGCAAGTGAGCTTATGCCGTGGTGCGGCGTCCGTCGTCCGTCCGGCCGTCCGGCGTCAACTTTTTCATTCAAACAACTTCTCAATAACCAAGAGGCACAGGGACTTGATATTGGGCCTGTGCCGGTGTAAAGTCATGCTGACCTTTGGTGCAA